>NC_136490.1:28614575-28762075 GCF_053919585.1 Euprymna scolopes | reverse complement strand
GGGAGATGTGCCATGGGTTCATATTTTATCACGGTATTTGTTCGTAGATTACTATGTTAACATTCTGAGGATTTGAACGTTCTATTGTCGATTACATCTTCCCTGAATGTATGCATTAGATAAACAACGCTTCTAACAAGGGAACATTGCTATGTCATGAATAAAGATATGTCCATTTTCATCACAAAAATCTGATCTACAAAATTTTTAATGAAAGTATTTAATTAAACTCAGTACTTAATAATAATAGTATATATATATATATATATATATATATATATATATATATATATATATATATATAGAGAGAGAGAGAGAGAGAGAGAGAGAGAGACTTATATGTAATATACTGAGTTCGTGTAATTCAGTAAGTTTTCATATATCAATGAATTTTAAGCCAGAAAGAGTTGACTTAAGGAGTAAGCTGCAAAATTATCATATTTCATAATTGATCATTTATATACTGTGGAAGCAAAATCAAGACTTCAAACAGGGTCTTGATGGCAACAAAAAGTGTATTTCATTTTACGTTGCAATTGTTTCCATGTCCAGTCGAACAATTTCAAACATTAAATCGTTTGAAAATTTTCCAAAACTAGCATTTCTTCAGACTTTATGAATAAACACACTTTTGACAATAGAGCATTTTTGAGAGAAAGAAAAAAGAAGAATTCTCTTAATGGAAAAACCATGTGAGAAACATTTACCTTTGCTGTAGTTACGGAAAATCCCATTTAAGTATTAATATATCACCTCATTTTCATATCTTTATTTAAGAGGAGAGTCATGAGAAGTTTTCACAGAAAACTCTAGGCTATTTTAAATATATATATATATATATATATATATATATATATATATATACATACATATATATATGTATACCCCATTCGTTGAGTTACTAAATTAGATCTCGCTGTTTCTTTATTTCCCAAATATTTAATTTTTTTATATAAAAAGAGTTTTATTTATAGTATGGCTGTAACAACCTTGCAATAACGTGACGGTTAATTTTAGTTTCGTATTAGTGGCAAGTAATGTTTACAGATTATCGTTATTGTAGTACTTAGATTGAAGACCATTTTAGGTTTAAAGTTTAATTGAATATGAGAATAAATAAAAAGGCAGTATTATATATATATAAATCCTTGTACAATATTTCGAGTGAGGTTTTCTAATCTATTTATTATTATTTAATGCTTTAAAATTTATTATCATTCTACTTGAATGTTTTCATATCGTTTCTAAAGACAATTATGAAGGGAGATAATCCAATTATGTTGTTAATTGGTACTCGTTAATTCTGTTGGAAACTGGGTCGATTTTTATTTTCTATAACAGTTAAAGGGAGATAATTTATGTCGTTTGATGTTTTCGGTTCATTGATTACTAGAAGGCGTCTATGATTTAATAATTAATTTAATCAGACAGATCCAGAACGTGCTACGATGGCTTATTTAACAAATTAAGGATATAGATTATGTTTTAAATCTGAAAAAATTGTTTTTTACCCATGGTTTTTACCCACATCTGTTATTAATCACTTATGCTGCTCATGTCTTATAATTCGTGTGTTGTATTCTTGGGTATCTAAATAAAACAAAGTAGAGTTAAATAGCTAGAATTGTTATAATCTAAATGAAGGATCCAAATCTAACATGCGAATATAGTTTCTATTATTCTAAAGCGGGTAAGAAATATAAATAAGGCATAAAGCTCATCTAAAAATGGAATTTTTCTCCATAACGGTGAGCATTTTTGTATTCAGTTGTAGCAGTATTGACGGTGAAATAAGTGATAGCCTCTTCAAATCAATAAAACAACTTACCAATTAAACTATTTTTTATTCAAAATTAAATTAGCAATATTGGGGGATGAAAATTAGTTTAATTGATTTTGTCATCTGACATCTAAAGTTGGTAAAATCCATGCTGATTTGCTTATTTTCTTACTTCACTCCCTGCTCTAAATATTTTTACCCATAAATACAGGAGTAGAAATCTTCTCATCGGAGTGAAACACATATGTAGATATTGGGTGGTTTTTCTGTCAGAATAATAATTAGTGGATATACAATGTTTTATTTAGACACCCAAGAATTATAAGACATGAGCAGCATAAGTGATTAATAACCGTTGCCTGAATTATCTCTCTTTAACTGTTATAGGAAAATAAAAATCGACCCAGTTTCCAAAAGAATTAACTAGTACCAATTAACAACATATTTGGATTATCTCCCTTCATAATTGTCTTTAGAAACGATATGAAAACATTCAAGTAGAATGACAATAAATTTTAAAACATTAAATAATAATAAATAGATTAGAAAACCTCACTCGAAATATTGTACAAGGATTTATATATATAATACTGTCTTTTTATTTATTCTCATATTCAATTAAACTTTAAACCTAAAATGGTCTTCCATCTAAGTACTACAATAACGATAATCTGTAAACATTACTTGCAACTAATACGAACCTAAAATTAACCGTAACGTTATTGCAAGGTTGTTACAGCCATACTATAAGTATAGAAATAAAAAGTAAAAAACTCTTTTTAAAAAAAATAAAATATTTGGGAAATAAAGAAACAGCAAGATCTAATTTAGGAACTACACGAATGGGATATATGAAAAAAAAAATTTTTAATAGCTTAGGGTTTTCTGTAAAAACTTCTCATAACTCTGTTCTTAAATGAAGATATGAAAATGAGGCGATATATTAATACTTAGATGGGCTTTTTTCCGTAACTACAGCAAAGGTAAATGCTTCTCACATGCTTTTTCCATTAAGGGATTTTTTCTTTTTTCTTTCTCTTCAAAAATGCTCTATTGTCAAAAGTGATTTGATTCATTTTTATTCATAAAATCTGAAGAAATGCTGGTTTTGGAAAATTTTCGAACGATATAATGTTTGAAATTGTTCGACTGGACATGGAAACAATTGTAACGTAAAATAAAATACACATTTTGTTGCCATCAAGACCCTGTTTGAAGTCTTGATTTTGCTTCCACAGTATATATATATATATATATATATATATATATATATATATATATATATATATATATATATATATATATATATATATATAACCTCTGGCCTTAATGGAGAGGATTTTTCAATTTTCTATGGACTCGAGTATATATATATATATATATATATATATATATATATATATATATATATATGTGTGTGTGTATATATATATATATATATATATATATACACACACACATATATATATATATATATATATATATATATATATATTTATATTTAAGTCAGCGATGAAAGATGTTCTTCACTCCTTTTCATTTCCAACCGGACTATTAATATCGTACTG
This sequence comes from Euprymna scolopes, assembly GCF_053919585.1. Taxonomy (NCBI): domain Eukaryota; kingdom Metazoa; phylum Mollusca; class Cephalopoda; order Sepiida; family Sepiolidae; genus Euprymna; species Euprymna scolopes. The sequence goes on along the minus strand of NC_136490.1, from coordinate 28,758,727 downwards.
GATTTAATTTTGGACTTAATTCCCTCTAACAAATTATTTTCGCCTTTCGGATAACCGTGAAAGAATCTTCATGCAAGCTGACATATAATGCGCGGTTTGTTTTTATATTTGTTTCACATATCCAACATTTTTTCACTTGTTTTTCTTAGCAAGTAATTACTATAATAAATTGCGCTTTCACTTAATGCCTTAACCAGCAAATTCGAGCATTTCTACAAATATAATTTGCTGATTACTTTCTGTCCTCTGATGAGAAAATTAGCGAGAATAGCATTCTTTGAAACTCCACGGAATAAGGCCTTCGTAAATTGTTTTTGGAGTATTCAATCGAGCAATACATTTTGATTGTAAATTTCAACTTACAGTTTTAATTTTCTTTCTCTTATATATTGGCCGATGTAACGTAAAATATTCCCCTGAAAAATTATTTTCCTCATCCATAAAAGAAGAAAGACTATTTCTAAGATCAGATTGTTTCTATTTTCGATACTTATCGGATAAATTTCTGTACAAAACATATCTAAGAACACTGCCAAACATATAAATTACCTTTGCGTGAATTTTACAAAAGATAGGCTCAACATTTTCGGAACCTATGAGGAAGGAACTCACACACACAAAGTGACTTTTATATAATAGTAAAGATATGGAGTTAGATATTTCCAGAGACATGTTAAGTGGTGGGATTTTGCTGCTTTACAGGGTTGTTGGAGGTATTTACGTAGAGGGCGTGCACGGGCTTGTAGTTTGTCGGACCACCTACTATTAAAATAGTTGTAAAACAGGTAGACATTCCGTCGATGGGACAGAGGTTGAACCCTAGGTGACAGTGTGGAACCTTTTAGGTTGCCGACTCTCTCTTGAACCCTGTCTACGAGAGACTAGTAGATGATTCACCAGTCCAAATGTGGCAACGATACTCAGGGACGTTGACAACCTCCAGTAAGTACTTGTATATCATTTCAGAAACAATTCTTAATAGAAAGATATCGGGGAAACGGATGGCAACAAACGAACATGGATGATGCTCTAAAAACAAAGAAACAAACAAAAAAAGAAACAAACAAACAACAACATGGATAAGACATTTGTACAGGCGTGTCCTGGTCTAGGAAATTAGCATTCCTAACCCGACAAACGGCTAAAGAAGGCCCAAGAGTAAGACTCTATATTTGTAACTTGTTATTCAGAATCTCTTTCTTTTGTTGATCTCGTGCGTCTCAAATCACTAAACATGCCTAAGACGCACCCCACACATACAGAGGGGTGTAGAAGGGTCGTTTAAAAGACTCTATATCGAGCAATCTTTTCATCTCAAACAAAAGATTATTACTGATTCGTCTTTGTTAGCAAAAGAGAGTATTTTCTCCGTGCATGAGTCACAGTCAAGTTAATGCGACATCGCTCTAGACACCCAGTCTGAAATTGGTCAGGGTTCGTCTCTTAACGACCTGTGAGTCTTCGCCTCACAAAAACCCACTTCATGTGTGACTAATGAACTCTTTGTATTGTACTATCATGCTTTGGTGTATGGATAAATATAATAAATGTTTTTGCCGATGATGATGATGATGATGATGATGATGATGTGATGATGATGATGATGATGATGATGATGATAATAATAATAATAATAAACGAAGTTGGGAAAGTTTGATGGCTCAAAATACACAGAGAATTTGCAGAATTATATAACAGAGATAATTGAGAGACGGTTGGTGGCTAAGAGGTTAACAACACGCACTGTAAACCTATGTATGTCGAGTTCAAATCTAGTTCGTTCCACAGAAATACTTTCAGCAAGCCCACTCCTTACCGCGTGCCCAACCACCGAGAGAGGAGGGAAAAAATAGCTCATGAATAAAATAATATAATTAACAAAGAGATGAATACTCGTCTCAGGACGGGTAAAATTAATTTTCCAAACAAAACATTTCTGTACTACTTTTATAGCCACTTACGATGATTAGAAGCAACATGCAATGCTAGGTCTAGAATCCTTATTCTAATGTTGATCGAATTCCATGACAGGATTTTGGATTCTAGAAAATGTCCAAAATGGGTTTTAAGAGAAAATTAAAATTCACAATCTTGTTCTATAACAAATTTAATGCAAATCTGAAATATTTGAATTTTCAAATGCCAAATTGTACCCATGCTATGTTCAAGAAAACTGACAAGATGCTTTAAAACAGCTGATTTTTGGAGCAATCAGAGAACACAAAAATGCCCCACAGACTAGTTTCTTTTCTCTTCCTATTGAACAGTGTACCAATGGGATAACTAAATTGTGCAAATAGGCTTCACGCACATATTTCCACAGGGAAGTCATATAGCAAGCCAGACTCTCTTCACTGGTTCACTTTAACTTATGCAGCTGCTATAACACAAAAGCAACAAGTGTACCTTCGTGTAGCATAAGTCAAATACAAATAGACAAAAGCTAGAAGTAATTGTAAAATTTCAATAGTGACAGCTAAGAGAACTTATACCGAAATGATCAGGAACCCTATTAAGTCGCAGAACATAGGTACTCGCCATTTCTGAACAGTTCATCGTAGTGTGGAAAATCAATTATTTCCGCAGTATCCAACAACTATCGCTTGCATGCACTTGAGAAGATTGATCTGTTTAGCGAGCAGTTCGTCTCCAACTCAATCTTAGACCAAACAAACCACTCTCCCCCCAAATTTCCATTTGCGGACAGAAGCCACTCTCATACTTATGTAAATCACCTTATATAATGTCTGTGATAGGATCAAAACCTTAAACACACACAAGACGTGTGGGCCTGATCTCGTCCCTACTATACGATTGAAGAAATGGTCCACTAAGCTAGCCCCTGTTCTCTCCAAACTCTTCAACAAATACCTAGCCGATTATGGCTTCCCTGGTAAATTGTATTCATAGTAAGAGTATTCAAGAACTCTGGCAAATCACTCAATTATCATCTTAGCATACCCCACCTCTTGACTAAAATCTTTGTGTTGTAAATGCCAACATACTTTCTGACTAAACGTATGATTTAGGCAATCCAGTTCTGCTACGGATATATTTACCGTCATATCTGAATAGAAATATCTCTATATCTGTGCCTAAATCAAAACGTGGATTCCATGAAGAAAGCTTCTTTCTTAGAACTGCAAGCCTGTGGAATTCTGTTCCGTCCGCCTGCTTCCCTCCGGACTACAACTTGGATGTCTTCAAGTCCAATATTAACAAATTCCTAATGAACCGCCCCCTTAAGTAAACACTTCAGCAAATCTCCACACTAACGTAATGTACTTGCAATAACCCTTATCCATGAGTGGCTTCCGGACCTTTGATAAGTGGTGATCACTGTGTAAAAAAAAAAAAAAAATACAATGCACTGGGTAAGTCAATAGAAGTTATGGCTGTAGACCTTGAAAAGCCCAAAGCTTTGGTAAAGTCTGGCATGAATAGCTTCTCATAAAAATCAAATCATACTAAATTTCTCAAACAATACTTAACATAATCAAATCCTTGCTAAACAAGAGGAAAAAATTAGGTTGTTCTCGATGATTGCATGTCCAACTAACATAATATTAATGCAGGTGTGTCCCAGGCGTCGATTCCTAGGTCTTTATTATTCCCAATATTCATAATTGACATCTCTTGTAAAATTATATCCGATATATTTGCTGATGATGGTAATCTTTGTAAACAGTGAAATCTTTGATCAGCTTGAAATCCTTCATTAAATAGCAAACAAACAATATGTATTTAGCTGAATATATATATATATATATATATATATATATATATATATATATATATATATATATATAATATAAAGCTGAATGTCTGTGTGTGTCTGGTCACGAATAGGCTCCTATATGGTCGACTATTTAAAAAAAAACTGATTACATATAATGATAGAAGATGTATCGAGACACAGGAATGGTATGTTTGATCTGGCAGAACGGTGGTTCATTAAAATTGTGGGGTCTGCGTTCGCGCCTGGTCCACAAAGTATGGAAATAAAAAAAAAATTAAAAAAAAAAAACGTTTACAAGTGTTTTTGATATAGATGTACATAATAATACTTTGATAAGTATGTTTCAACTTAAATAGGGATGGTATAATACAATTGTGGGGTTTGCGTTCGCGCCTGGCCTCCATAGAATGGAAATAGGCACAAACTTTAATAAATACTTTTCATATCTATCTGCGTAAGTATACTTTGATAATTACGTTTCAGTTTGAAGAAATATGGTATAATAAAATTATGGAGTGTTCGTTCGCACCTGACCTCCATAGAATGGAAATATTTCACAAAGTTTAACAAGGTTTTTAATATAAATCCACAGAATATTGTGATAAGTGTTTCAGTGTGAACAGGTATGGTATAATAAATTATGGGGTTTATGTATTTTATTTTTACTTTCATAAAATTTTGCTTTGGTTTTGATACCCCCAAATTCAACTCAAATTTACAACCCTTCCTTTTCATAACTTATCATACTTTCATAAATCAGAGTCCATTTTCTGAAGGCTGTTTTTGAACCAAGTCAACGACGGGTACTTTTGCTAGTATATATATAAATCCATCTGTCATACAACAGTTAACGCTTTTAAAAACGAGCTTTTTTCTTTCCTTTTGTCAGAAATATCTTTCATGAAATGTGAGGACTAAAGAACAAAATAAAGAAACACAATATTCCTTGATACTTGCGTTAGTTAACTTATTATTCACTTCCTCAGCATTTGAAATGGTTCCGTTCTGGGCTAGAAAGAAACACGTGTTTTTAAACCCGTTAAATTTTATATGACGGACATATATATATATATATATATATATATATATATATATATATATATATATATATATATATATAACTACTTAATTTAAAAATGGATGAAATGCCGAATATTCAGTGTAGCTTAATCGCCATATATATCTTATAAATTACTATATATATATATATATATATATATATATATATATATATATATATATATTTATATATATTATTATTATTATTATTATTATTATTATTATTATTATTATTATTATTGACTATAATAATTATTAAATACCTACAGACACTAGTGTTTCATCCTTTCGAGAATCATCAGTGCACGGTGTCACGATTAACGCCAGTCGAGAGATTCGAACGTCGGCAACAGAAATCACGTCTGGCTTCATCAGCTACCGTCAACATCGGGAGATACAGTTGAAATTTAAACATTTATTCTCATTAAATGCTTTAAACGGCAGTCAGAGATATCTAATCATTATTTGACGATCTACGCATATGAACTAACTTGACCGATTTTATTACAACTGAAAGTACACAACGATAGGAAACACGTTTCTTAGAGAGGTTGACATTATTATTTACTATAATAATTATTAAATATGTACAGAGACTAGTGTTTCATCCTTTCGGAAATCATCAGTGGAGGGTATATTTATTCAGATAAATAAATATTGTTTTTTTTGTTGTTGTTATTGAATGGAAGATTTATGCGTAGAGAAACTGATGACACTCAAAATAATAACTAGTAGGTAGTTCAACATTTCATATTTCTTCCCTGTTTTTAGTCGCGTGCAAGCGACCCTATAAGTCACTCCGTCGGTCCGTCGGTGGGTGAGTCTATCGGTCGGTCTGCCCGTAACACTTTTGTGCTTGGCCTTTTTGGTTAAGATCAAAGGTCTGTTGTTAATAGATGCTGTTCTTAGCGTTTTAAGATTTTCTTTGCCGTTTGGCCAAGATCAGTGTTTGGCGTCTGTTCCGGCAGATACTGCAAGCAAAGCCCATATGTGGGGGCAACCCCACATATAAGGCCGTGGTCAATGTAGGGGCAACCCTTCATACTAATTGTCACTATCCAGCTTTCCTACTCCCCGGGGAGTTGGTCCCAATTTCCCCTTCACTCCTCACATAAAAAATCGGCCTTGTGCCTAATTTTCTCAGTGAGGGAGCAAATAAATACCCTTTTCTTGGCCTTCAGGCCGAGATCAAAGTGTAGTATCTGTCTGGCAGATACTGCTAGAAAAGACAATATGAGGGGCAATCCCACATATAAGGCCGTGGTCAATGTAGGGCATCTCTTCATACCAATTGTCACTATCCAGCTCCACTACTCCCTGGGGAGTCGGTCCTCATTTTCCCCCTTCACTTCTCACATTAAAAATCGACCTTGTGCCTAATTTTCTCGGTGGGGGAGCAAATAAATACCAACCTCACATATAAGACCTTGGTCAATATAGGGGCAGCCGTTCATACCAATTGGCACTATCCAGCCCCCCTACTCCCCGGGAAGTTGCTCCCCATTTCCCCTTCACTCCTCACATTAAAAATTGGCCTTGGTACTCGGTGCAAGAGTAAATAAATACCCTTTCCTTGGCCTTTTAGCCAAGATCAAAGTGTAGTATCTGTTCTTACTACATGCTGTATTTATGTTTGTAACTTTTCCTTGGCCACATGGCTAAGATAAAAAAAAAATGCATACACAAACACACAGACAAATGTTGATTAAATTGTAAATATACTTTTGAATCTTAAACGCTGGGGATTTATTAGTTAGATTAAGATCCACAGAGTGAATGAGGTATTTTGGTAAATGTTGCCAGTCAAGAGTAAGACTCCAAAGTCTTCATGATTTACTTTTGTTAGATAGTCACAAAGACCCTGAACTTTTCCCCTCCTCAATTTCTTATAGGGCCTTGTGCCTAATTTTGTTGTTTGTAATTTTTGTCTTATAATTGTCAAAATTGTAATTTCATTTTTTACCGGCAATAAAATATATATATAAGATCAAAGTGTAGTATACGTTCTTAACAGATGCTGCACTTACATTTGTAATTTTTCCTTGGCAATGGAAGGGGAAACCCTTCCATGCTAAGGCATTTTTAGTCGCATGCAAGTCACTCCATAGGTCGGTCTGTAACGCATTTACCTTTTTTTTTTTAAGCTAGGGGTATGGAGTAACATTTTTGTCCCCCGATTTATCAGAGAGGAACCTATGTTATCAATGGGTCTGTCTGTCCATTAGTCCGGATGATTGACGGATAACCGTCCATTAGTTTTTCCTGAAATTTTCTCACAAATTATATTTTAATATATAAATGTGCATAGTAAAAAATGTTTTGTGTTTTTTTGCGAAAAATCCTGTTTTGCCCGCAGGGGCTCAAAAGGGTTCAAAAATGGACAAAAATGACACTTTTGTCCCGTAACATTTGATCCATCCATTAACTTGTCCAAAATGTGCAGGGCATTGTTCTTAATATAAATTCAGTATGGGTGACCCTAGCAAAAGTCTGGTTTGCGTCCCCAAGGATTTTTTATGCTGAAAACGCCCTTTCTTCTGGCGCGTTTTTCATATTTCTCAACAAAAACCTGATATGGCTATATAGTGGTTTCCCATGTTGTTGAAAGTAAATATACATGTGTTAAGGTGTGAAACTGCACTGTTTGTCCATTGTCACTGGTATTCGGCATTCAAAGTGGCTCATCAGGGATCAAAAATATACCAAAATTGAAAAAAAATGACACTTTTTGCCCCATAAATTTTTACCTATCCATTACATTTTTCTGAAACTTGTCCAAAATGCGCAGGGCATTGTAATTAATATAAATTCAGTATGGGAAACCCTAGCAAAAATTCTGCTTTGCGTCCCCTTGGGACTTTTAATGCTAAAAATTCCATTTTTTCATATTTCTCAATATAAAACTTGATATGTATATCCATATAATGCTTCCCCATGGTGCTGAATTCAAATATACATGTGTTACGGTGTAAAACTGCATAGTTTGTCCATTGTCACTGGTATTCAGCATTCCAAGGGGTTCATAAGGGGTCAAAAATGTACCAAAATTGCAAATAATGACACTTTTTGCTCCATAAACTTTTCCTTGGTCATATGGCTAAGATCAAAATGTAGTATCTGTCCTTTACCGATGCTGCACTTGTTTGTAACTAATAAGTAAATGTGTTATGGACCGACCGACCGACAGAGAATAGTTGTTTTTAAATGCATACTATGTTTAGTCGTGTGCAAGCAACTCTATAAGCCATTCAGTCGGTCGGTCGGTCGGTCGGTCTGTAACACATGTACTTTTTATTTCTTTTTATATTTATTATACCACTATTTATTGATTTTCGGGGTTCCTGAATACGAAAATAACGTTTCAAATTCCCTAAATAAAATAATTTTTGTGATATAAAGTGGGGGATCACTTTTCTGTATTAATTTAATGTAAAATGATCACCCACTTTACAACCAGTCAGTCTTAAAGCCATTCAAGTCATTCTCCAGATCATTCAAGTTGTTTTTGAAGGATTCCAGTTATTTTTTAAGCATTCAAGTCATTCTTAAGGTCATTCAATTCATCCTTAAGTTCATTTAAGTCATTCTAAGTGATTTACTTTTTATTTATTTAAGTCATTTCAGCCCATTTTTCGGTCATTTTAGTTTATCTTTAAGAATTTCATGTCAATCCTACATTCACGCATTCATTCATTACACGAGAGCAGAGAGCACGCGACTAATGGCTATCGGCCTTGTTATTGTACTTATAAACATTTTTAGAAATCAAAGGACCTATATTTGGGACTAACATTTGGATTCTATATGAGAAACAGATAAGATACCCGAATTGTTAATCATATTCTCATCTATCTTTCAAACGTAAACAGCGATGGACACTAATTTCCCTCTCCCTAATTGGACACTTAATTATCTTATAGTGTCTATTTATTGTACACTTTTGTGAATTTTTCTAGATTCCAGGACAAAAATTCCTTTGCTCTCGTGGATTATCCAGCTAAGTTTTATTACCTGAAGTAACAAGACTAGAAGTACGATAACCATTCATAATGTAGCCGTGTTGCAGCGAGTTTATTTGGGTTATTTTGCTCGGGAGTTACTTGTAGAGTAAAGTATCCCCCGTGTCAGGTTGTCCTGATAAAGATTTATCCAAAGAGGCCGAAGACTCGAGGATGGTGTTTAATACATAATTTATAGGGGCATACAAAGTTAGGAAATTTGTTTACATTAACCTTTAACTTCTACATATTAGTACAGATAGAATACAAATGTAAAAGAAATGAATTTCAATAGCAAGAGTTTTGAGCAAAGAATTTCAAAGAGAAAAGACGTTATTCAAGTAGACAGTTTTCTGGTATCTAAGGATCTCTAACATGAAAGGGTGGATTTGTTGCTGATTTGTTGCGTTAGTGGCGGGTATTTATGTTGGTAGGGGTGGATAATTACAGTAAGTTCGTCGGAGCACATTCCATTGATATGCCCGTAACATTAGCAGAGAAACGTATTTTTCATTTTTAGCACTATCAAATAGGGAGGGACTAGCGGTTGCTGGCTTTGTAGAAATATAGGATACTAGTAGGTGTAATAAGTTTTCTAGCCTGGTAAAGGGATTCCAGCTTCTTAACATCTGTTTATTTGCAAAGAAAGTGAACATTCGAATCGTTAGATTTCTCTAACCCTACTTTACCGTGTTCGACCAATCAGAGCCTCTAGTATTTTTTTTCATCATCTACCAACGCGCTTTGGAGCAATATGACGATGACCCACATTTTTTACACCTGAACTGTAAATACTACATCTATTAAATGACATCTTTTTATCAAAGGAAAAATGAAGTTCTGTAACTTTTATGTATCAAGTATACGACAGTTTTTAGATAACATATTAAAAATGAATGGCGAGATGAGGATTAATTTCCTGGGTCTTGTGTTTGCCTAACTCATCCCCGATTGAATTGTATTTCCTTGTTCGGCAATGTGAAATTAAATGGTTATTCGGCAAAATCGCGTCCAATCGAGAGAAGCCAATGTCCAACCACAAAGACTTGTCAAGTTATATCAATAGATCAGATGTAGCGTGAAGTCAGAAGTTCAAGAATCGGATTGAAAAAACTTATCAGCCATGATGTTGGTCATATTGAAGTTGGATGAGTAAAAACTGTTCACATAGTGTGAAACTTTTGGAAGGAAAAGAATGTCTAAGAAAGAAATAGTGAAATCCTAAAAGGTTGAAAGAAAGGAAACGACAGTAAAAAAAAAATGTTCTAAGAATGAGAGATAGAGTGGGTGTGAAGAAAAACAAGCGAAAGTGAAAATGTGTAAAATTTAAAAGAAGAAGAAAAATGAATAGCTAGGAAAGAAATAGTAAAGCCCTACCCAGTTGAGAGAAACAAAAAAAAAAAAAAAGGAAACACGCAGTGTAGGTCAGAGAAAGAGATAGAGATAGATAGATAGATAGAGAGAGAGAGAGAGAGAGAGAGAGAGAGAGAGAAAACGAAGATAAAATTAGAAAAAGAAAAAAGATTAAAAAAGTAGTATCAGTAACGAAGAAATAGTAAAATCCAAACAAGTTGAAAACAGCAGGAGAAAAGGGAAGAAAAACTTGCAAAGAAAAGAAAGAGAGAAAGAGACAGATGGATAGAGAGATAGATAGATAGATAGATAGAGAGAGAGAGAGAGAGAGAGAGAGAGAGAGACGAGAAAAAGGATAAAAGAAGAAAATAAAGAAAAAACAAAAATAATAAGAAAATCAACGCCTCCGTTCAGTCTCAAAAGATAAAAGATACCTCTATAGCCGTAACAGTGCAATTGTGAGCAAAGGGTTGCGCAATCACTAGCCACACCTCTCCTAGATCAGAACTGCTTGAGTCTAGTGGCAAAGAGAAGCCTAGGACAACTGGAAACAATGCCGAGATAAGCAGAGAGCACATACAGCACTTGGAAGTTGTAGATGGTCAACCATTTAGTACTGACCAGATTCAATGTTGTTTAAGAAAAGAATAATAAGGAAAAATAATAATGTCCTAACAGGCTTAAAGAAACGACAAAACAATAGGAGAATATGCTGTAAGAAAGGCAGAAATACCGAGAGAAGTGGGAAAGCAAATGGAAAAATAAAAAAGAAAAATCGAAACAATAGATTTGAAAAGGTGAAAAGCAGAATAAACAAGGCCGATAGCCATTAGTCGCGTGCTCTCGTGTAATGAATGAATGCGTGAATGTAAGGTTGACATGAAATTCTTAAAGATAAACTAAAATGACCGAAAAATGGGTTGAAATGACTTAAATAAATAAAAAGTAAATGACTTAGAATGACTTTAATGAACTTAAAGATTAATTGAATGACCTTAAGAATGACTTGAATGCTTACAAAATAACTGGAATCCTTCAAAAACGACTTGAATGACCTGGAGAATGACTTGAATGGCTTTGAGACTGACTGGTTACAAAGGAGGTGATCATTTTACATTAAATTAATAGAGACAAATGATTCCCCATTTTATATCACAAAAATTATTTGATTGAGGGAATTTGAAACGTTATCTTAGCTATGTGGCCAAGGAAAAGTTACAAACATAGAGCATGTAGTGACAACAGATACTACACTTTGATCTTGGTCACAAGACCAAGAAAAGGATATTTATTTGCTTCCCCCACCGAGCAAATTAGGCACAAGGCCGATTTTTAAAGTGAGGAGTAAAGGAGGAAATGGGGACCAACTCCCTGGGGAATAGGGGAGCTGTATAGTGACAATTGGTATGAAGGGTTGCCCCTACATTGACCAAGGTCTTATATGTGGTGTTGCCCCCACATAAGGTCTTTGCTTGCAGTATCCGCCGGAATAGATACTACACTTTGATCTTGGCGAAAAGGCCAAGAAATGGGTATTTATTTGTCCCGAATCGAACAAATTAGGTACAAGGCCGATTTTTTATGTGAGAAATGAAGGAGAAATGGGGACCAATTCCCCGGGGAGTAGGGGAGCTGGATAGTGACAATTGGTATGTAGGGTTGCCCCTACATTGACAAAGGTCTTATATGTGGGGTTGATATTTATTTGCTCTCCTACCGAGCAAATTAGGCACAAGGCCGATTTTTAATGTGAGGAGTGAAGGGGAAATGGGAACCAGCTCCTCGGGGAGTAGGGTAGCTGGATAGTGACAATTGGTATGAAGGGTTGCACCTACGTTGACCAAGGTCTTGCAGTATCTACCGGAACAGATACTCCACTTTGATCTTGGCTAAAAGGCAAAGAAAAGGGTATTTACTTGCTCCCCCACCGAGCAAATTAGGCACAATGCTGATTTTTAATGTGAGGAGTGAAGGAGAAATGGTGACCAGCTCCCTGGGGAGTAGGGGAGATGGATAGTGACAATTGGTATGAAGAGTTGGTATTTATTTGCTCCCCCACCGAGCAAATTAAGCAGAAGGCCGAATTTTGATGTGAGGAGTGAAGGAGAAATGAGGACCAACTCCTCGGGGTGTAGGGGAGCTGGATAGTGACAATTGGTATGAAGGGTTGCCCCTACATTGACCAAGGTCTTATATATGGGGGCAACCCCACATATGGTCTTTGTTTGTAGTATCTGCCGGAACAGAAAGGCAAAGAAAAGCTTAAAAACTAAGAACATAATCTATTAACAACAGACCTTTGATCTTAACCAAAAAGGCCAAGCACAAAAGTGTTACGGACAGACCGACCGACAAACCGACCCACGGACCGAAAGACCGACGGAGTGACTTATAGAGTCGCTTGCACGCGACTAAAAAGTGACAAAGAAATTAATAGTTAAGTTTTAAGGAACGAACCAAGAAAGCATATGGTAACTTATCTTGGAAATAAAAAGAAAGAAAGAAAATGAAAACATAAAATAATTTTGGAAAAAGAAAACAGGAGAAAGAATATAATCCATTTCGTTTACTACTTAGCCACTGTCACTCTCTCAAATAATGTTCCAAATAATAAAGAATAAAAAACAATAAAAACGAAAGAAGATGCGAGTATTAAAAGAAGTCAGAAAGAATATCATAAATAATTTAAGGACGTGTAAATAGATGAGGAAAATACCGGGGAAAAATAAAATAAATAAAATTGGGGGGGGGATCTCACAATATCAACAGAAAGAAAATAAAATAAATTATATAAATGAAAAAACAAACGTAAATAAAACAGAAGGCACTATTAAAATTAAATAAATAAAATCGAAAATAATGATGGAAGAAAAAATAAAGACGAAAATAATATTGCGAGAAAGGAGGAACATAAAAAAGAACGGGGTACTATTAACCCATACAAAGAAAGACAATATGAAAAGCAATGTGGGAAAAGGGCAAATAGATGAGATGCAAATACATTCATTTATGCGTATAAATATAAAAAAAATAGTATCTTCCTTCCAGTGCATTTTTATAGTCATTCATTCATTATCTTGCCGTGAATCAGGCGATTCTTTAATCGACATTAATTCCTAGGTTGAATCCTTTTTAAGAAGACATCGAGTACTTATAAGGTGGAGATTGTCAACACCCTAACTGAAAGTCTTTCTGTGGAACGAATTGGATTCGAACTTGGTACACCCATGTTTTCAGTCCGTAACGTAAAACAATTAGCCACTATATAGTGGAGATGGTAATTAATAAAAACTGAAGAAAGTGCTCAATACTTTTGTAGAGCAAATATGCGTTTTATTTTTTATTACCGTATCTTTCTGTTAAGTTACATTATTGTTTCGGCTACTCGGCCGTTTTTTTGGTCGTCTGTAGCGTCCTCAGACTTTTACAGAAAAAAAAAGTCTGAGAACGCTACAGATGGCTAAAAAAACGGCCGAGTAGCCGAAACAATAATGTAACTTAACAGAAAGCTACGGTAATAAAAAATAAAACGTATATATATATATATATATATATATATATATATGTGTGTGTGTGTGTGTGTGTGTGTGTGCGTGTGTGTGTGTGTGTGCGCGCATGTTTCTTTTACAATAGTGTTAAAAGAAAAGAACGAAGAAAAAAAGAAAGTAAATAAACGAAAGAAAAAAGAAATAAATAAAGAAATATAGAAATAAATAAATAAATAATTCGATGTGATACAAACAGTTTAAGAAAACACCGGGAGAATAAAACGAACAAAAGAAATAAACAAACGGTGACCCCCTTTTCGTCCCCCCTCCTACTTTGCCGGCAACCGCTGAAGGGTAGACAATGTTATCACTTGTGGTTGGGTCATTCAAAATCGTGTGATGCCAATCGACATATCTAATATTTTCTCAAACGTTCAACCCCGCCACTTTCCTCTGAATAAGTAACCGAAGAAAACCTGATTCATTTTCGTATCCTACCTTGCGCCTCTCCCTACATCTGCTCCTCTCCTCCAACCATACTCACATCACCCCACCTCCCTATCGCTTTATCAGGAATAAGGCTATCGGTGGTGGGTTTGAGCGTTAGTGTCGGGAATTCCAACGCTTTGAAAATTTGGACATACAAGGATCCGATAACACGGCAAGCAATTAGACACTCAACGTGGGGAACAAGATAGGCGTGGGACTCACGCTTGAACGGAGACGAGGGTGCCGTTAACACACTATATAATATAATAATGAGAGGTTGAACAGGTTTGCAAAAAGGAGAGGTTATACGTTATAAGTAAAAAAAGGTTGGTCACCCACTGCATACGTTTAGGAATTCAGAAGCGACAAGTTTTGTTGTTGATCATGACTGGCTTTCTGAACACACGACGGCTTGCTCATTTCCCTCTTTTTCTGATGATGAGTTAATACTTATAAAGTCCAAAAGCAATTCGAGGATCTATACCAGCAGATATAGCTAATGTCGACCGGATCATTTCCGTAACGTACATAGATTACAAATAAAAATTAAATCTCACTAAAAAAAAAAAAAAATTCTGCGTAATATTGTGATATTATAAGACTTATTTATGGAAATCAGTCCAGACAAGTCATGAAGCTACAATGCTACTCGAGTAAAAAAAAAAAGATCGCAAAAGACTCAATATCTATGAACTTTACTTTATGCAGACTTTTTCTATCCAAGCAAAGAATTTCTAATTTTTCTGAAGAGTATATGCATAAAAAAGACGGTATTGACATGATGACAACCGTTTGCTTCTGCATAACGAAACAGATCTGTAAAAAATGTACCGAAATTTAAACATGCAGGGGGAGTATTTTTGAGTGAAGAATAAATATTTGGATCTTAGAATGTAACTAAAGGTTTATTACTTTATATATGTTCTGTTGTATTTTAACATACATTAAGCTTCTTAACAAAAAGAATTGGTGTGCACAAAGAATGAAGTATAATTTAAAAAAAATATTTCACCAAAACAACACACACACATCTATATATATATATATATATATATATATGTATATATATATATATATATATATATATATGTATATATATATGTATGTATGTATATATATTAAAACATAAATCAAAATACAAAAAAGATAATCGTTTTGGCAGCGAAAAATAGGAACACATTTTATTTTAACTTTATTTTTCTCTGGAAAAAATACTAAATTGGCTGGACTGTTTTTATCGTATCCAAGAAATATATCTCTATCGGTTTTAATATTCAATTTACTCTTTTTATCTATATATACGGAGCAAGTTGAACCAAATACATGCATTCTTCTTTATAAAAAATATTATCATATTAACATCCGACATTTTAAAAGCGGCAATGACTTTCGACTCGCCTGCCTTTCATTTATATACGACTAATAAAAAATAAAATATTTATCCGTATTAAATACAAAAATCAATAAAAGTCACTGATAATTAACAACAATTACACCAGAAATAACGAATGCAACAAATTCATATATTTGCCAAAGCTATTAACGGTCCTGGATATGACCTTAAACTATATCCGATGATGAGGCCCCAGCTTTCGGGCTTTGGGGAGTGTGGAGACACCCTTTAATTGTCATTGCTCCCGGGTCCACTCTGACCCAGACTGGTAGTACTTGTTAAGGTCCCAACTATGGGTTAAATAGAAACCAACTTAAAAAGAAACAAACAAATATACTCTATTAAAAAAAATTGTCCTTCAAAATCACTAGATTCGGCATCAAATAACCTGAAAAGGGTTGATATGCCGTAAAAAAAATAACTAACCAAAAAACAATAGATATAAACTCTCATTACATTGCATAAGAAACACATTAACGCATGCATATATGCATGGAAACTCCCTTCAGTCTTAACAGACTATGGGTGCTCACTGTAAGGGTTGCTGCACGTGGAATTTTTGTGGCAAGAGTTGCGCAATTACCAACCACACCTCTCCTAAGTCGGCGTTTTAAATACCGATGGCAATGGGAGGTTGAGGACGATTGAAAAAAAAAACGACAAGATAAGCAGAAAGAATGTACAGCACCTAGAATTCCTTAATAGGAACATATCTGGTACTAGCAAGGCTCAACGTTGCTTCACTTCGATGATCAGTCGGGAAACGGTGTGCCAACGTGTTTATGTACATATACATACATACATACATACACAAATACACACACAATCATATATGTATATATACAGGGTGGGCCAAAATAAGGGTCCTATTTTTAAAAATTCATAAATTCATGTAAGTTTTAAGAAGTGTTTTTCGGCCAAAATTTGTTTTGTTTATTTCAAACAAATCTCGGAAGGGTCAGTCTACACACACATAAAGTTTGGTGAGTTTAACTTTTATTTTGTGGAAGTTATTCAAATTTAAAGATAGGACCCTTATTTTGGCCCACCCTGTATATATATATATATATATATATATATATATATATATATAGAGAGAGAGAGAGAGAGAGAGAGAGAGAGAAAGAGAGAGAGAGAGAGATGAAAATTCTGAATTAACTTATTTAGAGTTGCAACAAAACTTATTGTTTGACAAAGGGAGTACAAACAAGTTTTAAAGTTTCTTTCCTTAATTCATGGATTTCATCGAAGGAAATGTTATTAGCAACATAGATACAGAATATTATAAATTTTAATTATTAGCGAATAAATTGAAAATTACACTTAAAATGATGGTGTAAAAAGGATACACCACGGCTGAATATATATATATATATATATATATATATATATATATATATATATATATATATAAAGGAGATTAGAACAATAGTCTAAAGAGCAGAGTGTATTTTAATGTAATAGTAAAATTACTAATTTGATTAAAATACAGGGAAAGAATAAGTGCTCGTTGTAATTTAGATATATAATAAGCTCGATAGGTAAATATTCTAGAGCTAATTTAATATTCAGTAATGTGATTGATAATTTAAAATTCAAATTAGAATTAAATTAAAAATCCGTTTCACAAGAAGGAACAACAACAAAATCAATAATTTGTACGATCGTTTCGGAAAGCAATGTTTTCATTGTGGTAGACATTAAGCCACGGACAATAGTTCTTACATATAGTACAGGGGGTTCCAAAAGTCTTGGGCACATTAAGTAGATATGAGGACTTAAAATGTGCCCAAGACTTTTGGAACACCCTGTATTTTTAACAAACAAAGTTTCCTCATCAGCAAAGTATTGGGAAGGGTTTTTCATATATGTAAAAGACAACATAAATAAAGCTAGCATTAAAAGTATAGGCAGATGTATCTGGAAAAAATTAAAATAAAGGTATTATATACTTGATAAGAAAATTAATATGGGTTAAAGATAGAAATAAAGTATAATAAAATTATAAATCTGAATTTGGTTTAAATATAATAACGGTAACACGTAAATAATGTTCAGCTCTCGTCAGAGGCAGAAAACAAGATGGCTGACGAGAGCTGAACATTATTTACGTGTTAACATTAACGGTTTCCTGTTGTGTTGGGCTTGAAACCGACGGTACCAATATTTTTCTGAACTTCTGTATAATTAATAAACAAATATAAATATATATATATATATATATATATATATATATATATGTATGTATGTATATATATATAATTTGATGTTGCTATTTTCCAAAGGTAGGGTAACCAATGAAATATAACGAGGTTCATACAAGAGTGCTCAATACAGGAGTGCTCAATACAGAAGTAGAGCAGGTTACATTTGTCTTTACATAATCAGTAGTTTGTTGCTACACAGTCATGAGCATGTTTTGGTCTACCAGTATTTACCAACTAGAGAACTCATCAAGCAACAACCCTTATTTTCGAAAACGGAATTCTAAACCTAATTAAAGATTCCATTTTCGAAAATAAGGTTTGTTATTTGATGAGGTCTCTAGTTAGTAAATACTGGTAGACGGAAACATGCTCATGACTGTGTAGCAACAAACTACTGCTTATGTAAAGACAAATATATATGTGTGTGTGTGTGTATGTGTGTGCGTGCGTGTGTGTTTGTTTATACATACATATAACATTACGACGAATAAAGTTTTGCAGAACAAAATTTATGCAATGATGGGGGATACGAATATTCTCTGGAGGCAGAGGCATACCGAAAAACAAAGATCATTCGTCCTCTTAATTGCCATAAACATGGAAAATTAATCCATATTAACGCGGAAAGTATGTTACTTTCAATTTATCCCGTTATAAACAATTATCAGGGTAAGCTGATATTTAATTCTGCATTGAATAGGAGACATAAAAAACAAAGCTTATACCTATTATATATAAGGAAAGAAAGAGAAATAAAAAAAAGAACAAACCGAATTATGTGTTCATCAACGTTTCATTACATAACTTGGTTTGTCCTTTTTATTTCTCTATTTCATCGGAATACTATTTCCATTATTCTCATCATATGATATATATACATATATATATATATATATATATATATATATATATATATATATATAGATAGATAGATAGATAGATATAGAGTGGCGCCAAAAAGAAAGTCCACGCGTAATTTTGTCAAAAATCGCAAATGGAATCTAAATTGAATCTAACTGTTTAAACAACCTACACCGCATTTGATTTACTTGTTATTCCTTTATAATGTTACCTGTCCATATTTCACTATTAATTGAAATATTTTAGTGTTTACGCCAATTTAAAAAAACATAACTTCAAGTCATTAAGGCAAAAAGAAACTCCGCACGATTGAAAATTGTTTTTTTTTTTATGTAACTTTAAAACATTAATGCAACACATATATAACAGGAACACAATTAACTAGTTAATATTTAGTAGCATAGACCTTTTGCAGTTTGACAAGCTGTAATCTTTTGGGAAATTCCTTGAATTAGTCTAGCAAATTAAAGTCCTTAAAGCTGTTCTTAACTGTAGAAAGAGAACACTTTTTAATAAGAATCCTATTGTTGGATTTTGGGAATCGTTTCCAAATGTTTCTAAGGCTGCGGATCTTGATAGCATTGTCTTCCCTGTAAGAAATAACGATAGGACGACCAGATTTGGGGGCATCACAAACACTGCCAGTGTTTTGGTGCTTTTGCAGTCATTCGTACTGTTTTCTCATCACATTTCAATCTGCGGCCGATTCCTCGATCGGATAAACCAGAAAGGCGGAGATTAATGAGCTCCTGACGATCACGTAGAGAAGGTCGAGGCATATGGACTAAAGGTTGCGTTTTATAACCTGGAACAACAATTACGATTAGAGATACTTTGTTGCCTAAAAGGTGAATATTTTAAGCTGGTTTTATGCTCATTTCTTGCTCCGGGATTTCTTTTTGCCTTCTCGATTTGAAGTTTTTTTGTTTTTTGTTTTTTTAAATATACGTGAACACTAAGATACTTCAATTAAAAGTCAAATATGAACAGGTAAATTTATAAAGGGATAAAAAGCAAACAAAATGAGGTATAGGTTGTTTAAACAGTTACATTCAGTTTAGCTTAAATTTTCAGTTTTTGAAAAAATGATAAATGCAAACTTATATAATAATAATAATAATAATAATAATAATAATAATAATAATAATAATATATATATATATTATTATTATTATTATTATTATTATTATTATTATTATTATTATTATTATTATTCAGTGATCCTAGAGATAGAAAACTCATAGTAATGCTTCCAAAAATTTAGGACTGTTTTGCGAAATTCTCACCAATTTCTTATCATGTGTGACGCCCGCTTCTTGGTAGCGCCAGTGTGTCGTCAATTTTTGAGGCCACAGGCACCAAATATATGATTGTATTTATCCGTTGTTTCTTGTTTGGTTTCGACGTTTACTTTTACCCCGTAGGGGGCTGACATGAGACTTCTCACATAACAATGGATTCAGTTGTTGGCACCTAGCAAGTAATTCGTTACAAGCTATCTTTATGGTCGACACATTCACTCCAGCGTGTCCTCCCCCTTTTATATTGACAGACAAGATCCATATATATATATATATATATATATATATATATATATATATATATATATATATATATATATATATATATATATATTTCAAAATATAAAGCTGAACGTCTGTGTGTGTGTGTCTGGTCACGAATAGGCTCCTATATGGTTGACTATTATAGAAAACTGATCACATATAATGATAGAAGATGTATCGAGACACAGGAATGGGTATGTTAGATCTGGCATAATGATGATTCGTTAAAATTGTGGGGTCTTCCTCCGCGCCTGGTCCACAAAGTATGGAAATAAAAAATTTAAAAATTAAAAAAAAAACGTTTACAAGTGTTTTTGATATAGATGTACATAATAATACTTTGATAAGTATGTTTTACCTTAAATAATGATGGTATAATAAAATTGTGGGGTCTGCGTTCGCGCCTGTCCTCCATATAATGGAAATAGGCACAAACTTTCATAAAGACTTTTCATATCTATCTGTGTAAGTATACTTTGATAATTATGTTTCAGTATATGCTCTAGTACTAAAAGTAACGGTTTCCTATGAAAGCAATAATTTTCTGTAAAGATAAGCTTCCCTGAGTTAGTGACAAGCGTAGTAAAAATATATATGTAAACAGAGAGAGTGCAAATTTGCGATAGTCTCGTTTCTTGGCTCAGATGTTTAGGTACTTGAATTGCTGATTGCATTTACACGTAATCGGGCGTTCGAATTTTAAATTTCGGCGTTAATAGACATGCAACGTCTAGCCACACTGTGTTATAGACG
The DNA here is from genome assembly GCF_053919585.1 of Euprymna scolopes. Taxonomy (NCBI): domain Eukaryota; kingdom Metazoa; phylum Mollusca; class Cephalopoda; order Sepiida; family Sepiolidae; genus Euprymna; species Euprymna scolopes. The sequence goes on along the minus strand of NC_136490.1, from coordinate 28,737,822 downwards.
GCGGAATTGATTACAAGATAGATTAACCTTTCGTATCTAGTAGGGTCATCTCCATAAATGACGGTTGTCAAGTGGTTAACAACACGGACTGGGTGTTTCAAGTTCGAATCCAGTTCATGTCACAAAAATCACTTTCACTAGGGATGATGGCAAGATTCTAATGGTTTCTACTGTAAGTACCCAATGATTTTCTAGAAACGATTCTGACTAGGAAAATATCGGGAAGACCAATGCCAACAGTAGAATCTTTCGATTTATACGATATGATGGGGATCTAGGCGGGTAAAACGTAATTACCAATATGCCCTAATAAGCGCTAGCCGCGTTTAAACTTACAACGAAAAATAACTTTCAACAAATTCTCACAATGGAAATTATATATAAAAATGAAGATGTTAGACAAACTCGCCGAAGCGATTCAAATTTATTGCCTGAATCTATTTATTTGAGTCATTACCAGTTATTTTCATCGCCAGGCTAATTTGGTTTAATTTGTCTATTATTGTATTATGAAATTAGAAATAGCTTGCGTTCATCCTGTCTGCTGAATTAATAAGTTGGATGCTTTGATAACCGCAGCAGCAAGAGGCTTGTTTATTTTATGGACGAGTTTGTGCAGTCTGAGGGGGTGTCAGAATGAAACATGGCTGCATTAGTTGATTTAAGATGGACGGAATTATCCCTGTTAGCAGTTTTTGGTGACTGCTTCTCACCTGCATAATTGTCTTTGTGGCGTGCCCGTCCCAAGGAGAGGTAGGGCTTCCCCATTTGGGAGAGATTGAGACTCTCGAGGGTCTGGAGAATGCCGTGAAGCTGTGCTGGTGTATTTGTTAAATGTTATTGTTTGCTCGTGCATCGGAAGCTGACCTTGCTGAAAGGAAGAGTTAAGTTATAAATTTTATTATTTGTATGAAACCAACATACACATTTTATTGTTTGGGTTAAAAACTGGAAACATATGTGACAAGCAGATTCCATTAACGGAAATCGAGGTTATCAACTTAACCTTTTGGGGGTCTGAGAAATCGGCAGAGTTCAGGCACACGCACGCACGTGCGCGAGGGGATTCTCCTGACATGACGTAATCAGTATTGATTGGTCTAGGGAGCAATCTACCCTACCCCGATACATAAACGAATACTCGCGCCAAAATTCAAAAGTTGGAGAGAGTTGGAGCTGAATTCTGAGCGAATCTAATCCTAATCAAAGAGCCGTCGCCACCCTTTCTTCCCGTCCATCGCTTCCGCCAGAAATCAAAGTAATTGAATCTAATTTGAACTCAATAGTGTTTCTTAAAAATGAACAACTGAACGATTGTATATAAGTGTAAATCATATTTTGTATATCTAACTTGAATTAATCAAGTAGAATAGAGATATCTGACTCGGTCTTTCTTTTGCGTGCATGAAAATCTATTCACTTCCAGCGTGACAGCGACATATCAACCCGAAAGTGAAATCGACACCGACCAACCCGATCAACGAGTCCTACTGCGCCGAGAGATCTTATGAAGAATTCCCTGCGAAGAACGAGCACAACGCGTATGTGACAAGGAATCCCTATTTAGGGATCGCTGAGGGTTCACATCTGTTTCCGGTAACCCAAAAAGGTCACAGTCTAAATTAGTTCATAAACTTGGATTGATTCATATAATGCGTCTTTAAGAATAATTACACTTTAAATATTTTTATACTAATTTCCTTATGGATAAGATTATTCCACTGTACAAATTCGATTTACCTTCTGCGTGTAACGTTACACACGTTTACACATGCGTTAACATGTAGGCACTCGGGGCCCAACACGTTGTAGCAGAGTACGTCGCAGGGAAGAGGAGAAAGTAATGATTCGACTCACCTTTTCCCCCATTATAACAGCAATATTTATATTCAGGTACTTTCCCGAATAAAACACGATCGTACTCCTGCTCTCTAACGTCTCTCCTATCGATCGTCACCATTTGTCTGCTCACACGTTCTTTTTATAGTTTTTTTTCTTTTTCACTACCGTGAAGTTGCTTCGCACACATCTCGCCATTTTTATACGAGAGTCCACGCTCTGTTACATTCGGATCCTCAGGCTAGACACACTCAAATTTCTTTACTTAAACATTAGTGCTAGCTTTACTGACGTTATCGAGAGTTATTCTGAGTTCGTGCATTATATATATATATATATATATATATATATATATATATATACATATATATATATGTATACTAGCAAAAGTACCTGTCGTTGATTGGGTTCAAAAACAGCCTACAGAAAATGGACTCTGATTTATGAAAGTATGATAGGTTATGCAAAGGAAGGGTTGTAAATTTGGGTTGAATTTGGGGGTATCAAAACCAAAGCAAAATATGATGAAAGTAAAAATAAAATAGATAAACACCATAATTTATTATACCATACCTGTTCACTCTGAAACACTTATCACAATATTCTGTGGATCTATATTAAAAAAACCTTGTTAAACATTGTGAAATATTTGCATTTTATAGAGGTCAGGTGCGAACGAACACCCCATAATTTTATTATACCATATTTCTTCAAACAGAAAAATTACTATCAAGGTATACTTACTCAGATAGGTATGAAAAGTCTTTATTAAAGTTTGTGTCTATTTGCATTCTATGGAGGCCAGGCGCGAACGCAGACCCCACAATTGTATTATACCATTCCTATTTAAGTTAAAACATACTTATCAAAGTATTATTATGTACATCTATATCAAAAACACTTGTAAACGTTTTTATTTTGTTAATTTTTAAATTTTTTATTTCCATACTTTGCGGACCAGGCGCGAACGCAGACCCCAAAATATTAATGAACCACTGTTCTGCCAGATCAAACATACCCATTCCTGTGTCTCGATACATCTTCTATCATTATATGTAATCATTTTTTTTTAAATAGTCAACCATATAGGAGCCTATTCGTGACCAGACACACACACACATACACACACAGACATTCAGCTTTATATATATATATATATATATATAAATATATAATATAAAGCTGAATATTATATATATATATATATATATATAAATACTTAATTTGCTCACATAAAATTAATATACGAAAGTATAGATTTATGCGTGAACTTCAAGTATTTACTTCAAAAGTGCTCAATACGTAGGTAGAGCTAGTTAGTAAGTTATAAAATGTATATGGCGATTAAGCTACACTGAATATTCCGCGTTTCATCCACTCTAGGACTCTTCAGGCTTCAGGCATAAGCGTGGAGAGTCCTAAAGTGGATGAAACGCGGAATATTGAGTGTAGCTTAATCGCCATATACATTTTATAACTTACTATATATATATATATATATATATATATATATATATATATGTATATATATGTATGTATATATACATATATATATGTGTATATATACATATATATACATATATATATGTATATATATACATATATATATACATATATATATACATACATACATATATATATTATATATATATATATTTTATATATATATATATTTATATATATATATATAACATGAAATGTCTCTCTTTCTCTCGCTCTCTCTCTTTCTCTCTTTATATATATTATATTAAAAGGTGAGAGATAAAAGTTACATAGAACTTTATTGTAGCATCAGATCCATAAAGACAAAAATGAGAAAAAAAAAGTTGGGAAGAATCTCTTTAGGCTATGGCATTTTCAAGTTGTATATATATATATATATATATATATATATATATATATATATATATATATATATATATATATATATATATATATATATATATAAAACATACATTTAATATATCTATATATAAAAAACATACATTTAATATATATATATATATATATATATACAACTTGAAAATGCCATAGCCTAAAGAGGTTCTTCCCAACTTTTTTTTCTCATTTTTGTCTTTATGGATCTGATGCTACAATAAAGTTCTATATAACTTTTATCTCTCACCTTTTAAATATAATATATATAAAGAGAGAGAGAGAGAGAGAGAGAGAGAGAGAGAGAGAGAGAGAGAGAGACATTTCATGTTATTTTGAAGTGAAAAATAGATTGTATCAATAAATTAGAAAATAAGAATTTCGGAAACTCAGTTGTAAGCTCGCCTTATAATGATGGGTCATTATTAATGAGTTAAGTACCAATGAAAAATGATAGTATGTTGAATATCTGTAATTGTTGACCGCAGTTCAGTTAAATGCCGATCATGTACAGAAAATGCCGTCTGGGAATCCGGAACTCAAAATCAATCCAAGTGCATAAAATGAGCAAGAAAACAGAAGATAATGAAAGAAATATTGAAAAGTTGGGAATATATAAATAAAATGTATGTTTTTTTTTAAGGTAAAATAATGATTGAATAAGTTCGGCTATAAATGGCAATGTAGCAAAAAAAAAGAAAAAAAAAAGAAATTTTATTTGTCCAGTTTCAAAATGTCATAGTAAACATGATTGGCAATTTTAAAATCCAACCAACAAAACGAAAGACAAAAAAAAAACGAAAAACAAAAATGACAAATTTAGAATATCAAGTTTGGAATTGTAAATAAAATGTCACATAAAAAAGTACAATTATAATTGAAGAAAATCCGACTCAAAGAAGAATTGCGTATTTGTCCAGTTTTAAAAATGTCTGCCATTAAATAGATTGCTGTAAACATGCGAGCAAAATTATTTTGAAAAAGAAAGCTCTCGTCTCCGCCAAACAAAAAAAAAAGGAAAAAGAAAAAGGAAAATAAGGAGATTTGCATTTGAAATTAATACAAGTTAAATGGTTTAGATGTGGAAAAAAATGTGTAATTCCTTAAATATTTTTCAAAATCCATATTCTTTGTTATAAAAATAACTAAAATGCTGCCATCAATCAGAATTTTTTTTACAATCCTAAGTTTGTTCCTCCAATCACGGGCAAAAGAACACACGCACTCATATTTATTTATTTTTTTTTTTACGGACTGTTATCCTCATCTTCATTGTTGTTGTCATTATTTCACTATGTTTCGACTAACTACATACGGCATAATCGCATTGATACACCGGTGCTCGTCAGATCACCGAAGTTAAGCAACGTTGAGCCTGGTTAGTACCAGATGGGTGACCATTTAAGAATTCTAACCGCTGTATGTGCTCTCCGTTTATCTCGGAATTTGTTTCCAGTCGTCTTGTACATACATTTCACATGCGTCTGTTTTTTTAACAATGTCGATCAAGGAGGTGTGGTTGGAGATTGCGCACCTCCTGCCACAAAATTTCAAGCGCAGGCACTTTAGAGTGGGTATCCATAGTCTGTCTAAGACTGAAGGAGCCTGGTTTTTTTATGTTTCGACCAACTATTAAGATAGCCTTTTTCAGATGGTTGTTACCCGCGTCGAGATAGGAATGCTGAGTCTCTTAACTGTATCTTCAGTAATAACTGCCTTCCATAGTTGTTGTTGTGTCAGCACGTTTTGGCTAACTAATCCTCTTGCTTGTTTTGGGTAAGATTGATATCGCTATCATTAGTCACTTGGACCATAGAGGTTCAACGCTTCTATTCACTTGGACCATAGAGGTTCAACGCCTCTATTCACTTGGACCATAGATGTTCAACGTTTCTATTCACTTGGACCATAGAGGTTCAACGCTTCTATTCACTTGGACCATAGTTCAACGTTTCTATTCATTTGGACCATAGAGGTTCAATGTTTCTATTCACTTGGACCATAGAGGTTCAACGCCTCTATTCACTTTGACCATAGAGGTTCAACGTTTCTATTCACTTGGACCATAGAGGTTCAACGCGTCTATTCACTTGGACCATAGAGGTTCAACGTTTCCATTCACTTGGACCATAGAGGTTCAACTCTTCTGTTCACTTTGACCATAGAGGTTCAACGCTTCTATTCATTTGGACCATAGAGGTTCAACGCCTCTATTCACTTGGACAATAGAGGTTCAACGCTTCAATTCATTTGGACCATAGAGGTTCAACGCTTCTATTCACTTGGGCCATAGAGGTTCAACGCCTCTATTCATTTGGACCATAGAGGTTCAACGCCTCTATTCACTTGGACCATAGAGGTTCAACGCTTCTATTCATTTGGACCATAGAGGTTCAACGCCTCTATTCACTTGGACCATAGAGGTTCAACGCTTCTATTCACTTGGACCATAGAGGTTCAACGCTTCTATTCACTTGGACCATAGAGGTTCAACGCCTCTATTCACTTGGACCATAGAGGTTCAACGTTTCTGTTTACTTGGACCATAGAGGTTAAACGTTTCTATTCACTTGGACCATAGAGGTTCAACGCCTCTATTCACTTGGACCATAGAGGTTCAACGCTACTATTCACTTGGACCATAGAGGTTCAACGCCTCTATTCACTGGGACCATAGAGGTTCAACGCCTCTATTCACTTGGACCATAGAGGTTCAACGCCTCTATTCATTTTGACCAAAGAGGTTCAACGCCTCTATTCACTTGGACCATAGAGGTTCAACGCCTCTATTCACTGCGCCTTCGACCCCGAAAAAAATATATAACACACACTTATACACACAGACACACAGACACACACATATATATATATATATATATATGTATATATATAAATATAGTAAGTTTTAAATATATATGGCAATTAAGCTACACACAGTTGTCCGTGTTTCATTCTTATGAGGATTCGTCTGGTTATTGCATGGAAATTATAGTACTGTATATTTCCGTGGTGCTGAATTTGCTAGTAAAAATGAAAATGAAGATTACGATTATAAAGTTTGGATTTGCAAACAGAATCTCACATAAAAACGTACAGTTATAATTGAAAAAAAAATCCGACTCAAACTGGAAAAGAAAAGATATGAACAAATTAAATTAATTTTTTTGTTTGTTAATTGTTTACTATATTTTCTTTCGTATAACCCCGGCATTTATTTGAATCAAACCACGTATTTTAAAAATAAACATAAAATTGCGATTTGAATCACTGCTGAAGAACGCTACTAATAATTGTTATTTTGTTATCGTTGTCTTTGTTCTTATTGTTCATTTTGAGTTCAATCATCAGTTGTGTCAACCGATATATCACTGATATCAATATTTAGTTTTCAACTGAACTTTATGTGGCATTAATCTCCGTTATTTTGTGACAAATATCTTATAACTGAAAAAATAAGCAACTTTACTTTGGAGTCGGATTTTCTTCATTTATAATCGTACTTTTCTTTTATTAGTTTTATTTATTGGTGGCAGCTAATACTGGAACACCATCTTGTTTAAGCTGTGACTTATAAATAAAACTAACGAAATATTAGATCGCTTAATTCAAATCATTAATTATCAAAAACTTGTAAAAATATGTAAGATCACGAATACAGTGAGATTCACGGACTATGGTGTGATGTTAACTCTTTATTCGGTCAAAAGTTTGTGATGTTAACTCTTTATTCGGTCACATTTTATTTGTTTGTGAGGTTAACTCTATATTCGGCCACTTTTATTTGTTTGTGATGATAACTCTTTATTCGGTCACTTTTATTTGTTTGTGATGTTAACTCTTTGTTCGGTCACTTTTATTTGTTTGTGATGTTAACTCTTTGTTCGGTCACTTTTATTTGTTTGTGATGTTAACTCTTTATCGGTCACAAGTTTGTGATGTTATATCTTTATTCGGTCACTTTTATTTGTTTGTGATGTGAACACTTTATTCGGTCACAAGTTTGTGATGTTAACTCTTTATTCGGTCACTTTTGTTTGTTTTTGATGTGAACACTTTATTCGGTCACAAGTTTGTGATGTTAGCTCTTTATTACAACACAAGTTTTGATGTTAACTCTTTATTCGATCACTTTTATTTGTTTGTGATGTATACTCTTTATTCAGTCACAGGTGTTTGATGTTAACTCTTTGTTCGGTCACTTTTATTTGTTTGCGATGTTAACTCTTTATTTGGTCACTTTTATTTGTTTGTGATGTTAACTCTTTATTCGGTCACTTTTCTTTGTTTGTGATGTTAACTCTTTATTCGGTCACTTTTCTTTGTTTGTGATGTTAACTCTTTATTCGGTCACTTTTCTTTGTTTGTGATGTTAACTCTTTATTCGGTCACTTTTATCTCTTTTTGATGTTAACTCTTTATTCTGTCACTTTTATTTGTTTGTGATGTTAACTATTTATTCGGTCACAAGTTTTTAATGTTAACTCTTTGTTTGGTCACTTTTATTTGTTTGTGATGTGAACACTTTATTCGGTTATAAGTTTGTAATGTTAACTCTTTATTCGGTCAGTTTTATTAGTCTGTAGTGTTTATTCTTTATTCGGTCACTAGTTTGTGATGTTAACTCTTTGTTCGGTCACTTTTATTTGTTTGCGATATGAACACTTCATTCGGTCACAAGTTTGTATTGTTAACTCTTTATTCGGTCACTTTTATTAGTTTGTGATGTTAACTATTCGGTCACTAGTTTCTGATGTTTAGTCTTTATTCGATCACTTTTACCGACCTTAACTTGAAGACATCTAACGACGAAGTCCTTATTGATATACAAAAGAATTTTACTTGATATTGTTACCAATGCAACGAATAAGAAAACACATGTATAGAAAGCTTTATTGCTACATGTGTGTGGCTGAACCTACATTTGCCATTCCTGGGACCATTCATATACTTGAAAGCATGGTTAATCAATTCTTCATCTTGGAGTGACCCTCTCTTTACTCAAGGACGCTTCTTTATCTATATAATTCTCGTTGAATTCATTCAATACATTTCTTTGTGCCAATTAAAAATTATTAAATAAAAATTATGAAATTCAAAATCGTTTGCATTTACTCTTTTATTAATCATTTTAAAAATGAGCACTGGAATTTGAATGATGACTGTAAGTATAGCGTTAGATAAAGCAAAAAATATTTTTCCAAAAATAGTTGTCCAGAGCGTTTTTAACATTGATTATTCACAATTTACTTTCAAATTTTCATTTTCAATTCTCTCATCTCACAAAAACATTATTTTGATTTCTTCTTTTTTGTCCCAAACAAGACATATCGATTCTTGGAACATAAGAAGTTATTACCTGGGATCATGCCTAACGTTGGATTGTAAGGAGTTGAGCAGCGAGATGTTTGTTTACATTACATTTAAATTCCTGCAGGTTAGTACAGCCAGGGAAGCATGAAATAGGGAGGAAATTCCAAAGTCTAGCAATCAAAGGAAAAAAAAACTATTAAAGCGGAAGTCTTTCCGGCACCGATGAACATAAATAGTGAAGGGGTGGGATGTTACTGCTTGTCGGATTAGTTGGGAGTATGGATTTTGAAGGGACACAAGTGCTATGATTGACTCAGATCATATTCCATAAAATTACTTGTAAAATAAGCACAGAGATGCAACTTGGTAGCGATGGGACAGAGGTTGGAGCTTAGTCTATAGTGTGGGAACTATTAGATTTGTAATACTGTGTGTCTAAGAGTGAAAGACTAGTGGTAGGTGCAGCAGTCCAGATGTGACAACACTACTTTATGCATGGGCGACTTCTGGCTTTGGAACGATATAGAATACCTTTTGATGTGAGTAATTTTCTAGCATGATAGAGAGAGGCTACTTTAGTTTAAGGACATTTCTTGCTTTATATAAAAACCTTGATCCCGTGCTACTGCTTAGCGATATTATAAGCAATTCTCTGTTACTGGTAAATGATTCGACGCGAGTAAAATAACAAGAATATGCCGCCTGTTCAAAACGTCAGTTAATTCATGGAACTAATTTTCCTGGCCGGATTATTAGTTCAAATTCCTTGGCTTAACATTCACAGGAAATAAGAACTGGAATAAATACAATGAGGACATTGCGAAGGTGGGCTCGCTCTACCGAGCTAGAAAACGGCTCACATCTGAGAGTATCCTGTACCTCTATAAGGCCATCATTTGGCCATGTATGGAGTATTGTTGCCATATCTGGGTTAATGTGTCTGCCATTACTCTTCCCCTCTTGGATGGGGCCCAAAAATTGTCTCCCATCTAATAGGTCTCACATTGTCAACAAGGCTCCAACCCTTGCCCTATAGCCGCAATGTTGCATCTCTGTGCCTGTTTTAAAAGTATTTTAATGGAATGTGCTCTGATGAACCCGTTGCACTTGTGCCCCCTCGACGTACATATCCCCAATTAGTAGCCCCTTACGTCCAAGTGACAGCATGCCTTGTTTTGGGGTGAAGATGAGTAAAAGAATTAGTTGCAGAATAGATCCCGACAAAATTTCCATAACTATTTTCTTTCTTAAGGTTATCCTATGGACAAAGGCCAGACGACCTTATGCACACTACAACTACGGTGCATTTACTACCATCAAGCCTATTTAAAATATGCCTTCTTCCAAATAACACAACTCCGTTTCTCTGAAGATTCTATTAACACAAACACATTTATTATAATGTAACATAATTCGAATGGATGGGCTGACTAGTGGGTATATCAGCTAGTAAATATAAGCAATAAAAATATATATGTCTATTAAAAAAAATGTTAGTTATAGGTATTTTGTTTGCAAAACTTCCATGGTTGTAATATCCCTGATTGTAACATCTCTGATTGTAACATCTCTGATTGTAACATCCCTGATTGTAACATCCATGATTGTAACATCCGTGATTGTAACATCCGTGATTGTAACATCCCTGATTGTAACATCCCTGATTGTAACATCCGTGATTGTAACATCCATGATTGTAACACCCGTGATTGTAACATCCATGATTGTGTTAATCGGCCATTGAGCTTCATGTAAATCCGAGAATCTTCTTGAAAAATCATGTTTGTTCGAACCACTTTTCAATTCATGTTTATACATCTTCAAAATTCGATTGGCCACATAAACGGATTTTTCATTTCCCGCACGGAATTGTTGAAAGTTGTATTGTTTCACAACTGCTGCTCATCTTTTTACGTATTTTTCATGTTCATTGTTTTTTATTCAATTTGATATTTTAGGCATATTTTTTTAGTTTCCTTCCTGTGTTAGATTTTTTTTTCACCCTATTTTTACTATTTCCGATTCTTCCACTTTTTCAGTTGCGATCACGAATTTTCTTCTTCTTCTTCTTCTTCTTCTTCTTCTTCTTCTTCTTCTGTAGCTCCTTCTGTAGCTTCTTCTTCGTATTATTAATATTCTGTAACTTCTTCTTCTTCTTCTTCTTACTATTCTTCTTCGTCTGTAACTTCTTCTTCTGTAACTTCTTCTTCTTCTGTAACTACTTCTTCTTCTGTAACTTCTTTTTTTCTTCTTCTTTTTCTTCTTCTTCTTCTTCTGTAGCGTCTTCTTCTTCTTCTGTTACTCCTTCTCCTTCTTCTTTTTCTTCTTCTTTTTCTTCTTCTTCTCCTTCTTCTTCTCCTTCTTCTTATTTAGCTCCTTCTTGTTCTTCTTGTTCTTCTTGTTGTTCTTCTTCTTCTTCTTCTTTAGCTCCTTCTTATTCTTCTTCTTGTTCGTCGTGTTCTTGTTCTTGTTCTTGTTCTTGTTCTTCTCCTTCTTCTTCTTCTTCTTCTTCTTCTTCTTCTTCTTCTTCTTCTTCTTCTTCTTCTTTCCAAATCTCTGCCCCTTTCTCAATCATGCACTTTCTCCATTCATATTGCTAAGCTGTTTCTTACTCGCTCTCTCATTCTTACCGTCTGCTCCAATTTTTTCCTTTTCCTCCTCCTCCCATTCTTCTTCTTCTTCTTCTTCTTCTTCTTCTTCTTCTTCTTCTTTCCCATTCCTTTCATATTCCCATATCTCCTACTCAACATATTAATACTGTTGCGATGTTTTTCGTCCTTGTCCTTGCTCTCATACTTCTTATGTTGCTGTTCCTCCCACTTTCTTACTTCTGATCCTCTGCCTTTTCTTCTCAATTTTCTGTTTCTTTCCCTTCTATTTATTTTTTTACATTGCTGCTCCTATCTTATTTATGTTTACTTTTACCTTTTCTCTTTCGTCGTATTTCCTTTTATTAATTCTATTCGTGCATTTTTTATTTATCCTTTTGACTGTTCCCTCTTTCTTTCTTTTCCTTTTTTGCCATCATATCTTCTTCTTCTTCTTCTTCTTCTTCTTCTTCTTCTTCTTCTTTCCGTGACCGCCCTCTTCAAAACAGCTAACATTATGCCGCTAGCACTTAGCAAAAGACACGCTGAGAAAGGGTAATAGAGAGAATGGATGGGCCCAGGCCATGCAATCAAATGGGTATTCACGCTGTGTGCCTCCGTGTGTGAATACTTGATTGTACCAAAGAGCGAGCGAGCGATCGACAAAGAGAGAGAGAGAGAGAGAGAGAGAGAGAGAGAAGGAGGGGGAGATTCCTATTATGAGAACGATTCAAATGCTAGAAATTTCGGTTTGGAACGAGAAGTATCCTTGAACGTCATCGTTGTGACAGTCATTGCAAAGGTGTTGCATCCACAACGAATACGTCGTTGTTCCAAAGAGCATGTTGAATGGCTCTCAACGCGAAGACCCCTGGTCAGGTCACCTGCCCCGCTTTACTGCTGAATCGATAACGAGCCTGCGCAATGAACGAATTTCTAGTTTTTACATTTGCCGCCCCTCCCCTAACAGGGGGGGGTCAGGCTGGTCTAAATACTATGTGATATCCAACGTTCGTCGGAGTTTCCCTGCCAAAATTTTAGGTTTTATTGGTGCCATTTACACGTTATTTAAACATTTCGTGGTGCTTTTCTGATTTCAATTATAACATAATCGATTACTGTTTAACTAGTGTACACCTTTCGTCAAAAACAAAAACGATCGAAAAACTTTTCATTGGCCAGTATTCAAGCCAATAGTCATATAAAATCATAGAATGCTTCATATATGAATTATTAGTTTTATTTCTGACTAGCAGGGAGACCCAACGTTGCCCGGGATTGAATAATGATCAAAAAATATTTCACACTCCCCTATTTTTATTGTCATCAAAATCCCCAAAATCAGCCAAAATATATGTTATTCTACATTGCACTCTAGAGAACCTACTGTTTCTTTTATAAAATTATTTAATATAAACTTTTTTTCAGTTTGCGAAAATAAAACATTAAGAAATTTACGTGCGGGATTTGAACCTACAGACCAAGTTATGCTCTAAATAAAAACACGTAATTTTTCAAAGCTCATAAAATTCTGTGCAGTTAATGAAAAAAATTAAGAAATTTACGTGCAATGTTTTAACCTACACACCACGTCATGTAAAAAAAAAAACAAGACAAAAGAAAACAAAAAACACGCGATTAACTTACCCACAGTAAAATTTTTACGGCCCGTTGTTCTATCATTGTTGCTAAGTGACGACATGAAAATAATGGCTTTACGATGATAGATAAATATCATCAACGGTTTCTATTATCCATTATCGGTAATTATCGAGGATATTCTGACACAAAACTTAACTAAAATCACTCCCAGGCTTAACACTAAAGTTCTGTAAATTTTAAAGAAAATCTGTTCGGCCGTTTGGGAGTCTATAAGGAAAGAACTCATAAAATTGCATTTTTATAATTGTAGAGAGGAACAAAAGCTTTTACATATTAGGAAATTTAAGTCAATGCCAATTAATTTAGCAAATTTGAATTTTGACAAGGGTCACATTTAGTGCATTTCATGAAAACCATTGTTCTGCGAATGATTCGGTTCGCAGAGAGTAAAGTAAAGGCAGGAAGCAACAGGTCTAACGGTAGACAAAACAGTTGTCTGACTTGCTGTTTACTTTCTCGCGTTTTCTCATCATTTGAAGTCTTTTCGTCTGGAGGGCAGAAAAAGTCAAGATTTTACTCGGTCATTTTTATACGTTACATGAATGGATAAATTTATTGATATGCAAATAGAGAAGTGATGGTGGCTCAGTGGCTAACGATGCGGATTGCCAAAATGGGCGTGCCAAGTTTTGTCTGCCAGTTTGTTCTACAGAAACAGTTTCACTTACAATGATGGTAACCGTTACGTAATCCTGTAAGTACGCGATGTCTTTCTAGAAAACGATCTAACTAGAAAGATGTTGAAAAATAATCAAACAAAAAAAAACGCAAGCAGTAGAATCATCTGATTCGGACAAACAAGATGAAGGGATGAATATATAAATAGAAACAATAAATACACATTCAGCCTTATTATAGCATAGGAGATTACTCATTTAGAACTCTCGCAACAGTCGCTATCAATGTTGTATCCTTGATAATCAATGATAAATTTCAATGCTGTTTGATCTCAATTGACGTTGCGTTTTGACATTAACTAAAGTAAATAATTTTTATATATATATATATATATATATATATATATATATATATTTCCGGTGGGAAGATATCCAAAAATTGAAAAGAATTGAATTTCAACAAGGGTCCTTGATAGTGCTCAGTCATAAGAGAGCAAGTTATATATTTTTTTAATGTAAATACAGTCATATCTTGCTACGATGTGCAGATCGTTTCAATCATATTAGATATCATCAGGCAAGAAAAATTAAGGTATAAAAACTAAAAATTTCCAGACCTTTTCAAATTTTGAGGAGAGAAAATTTGCCATGAATGGCGATGGGCAAAAATTAAAGTTATTGTGGGTTTGAGTTGATTCCGAAGATCTGGTTTCTGTTAAGAGAAGGGGGAAAGGTTAGAAAGGGAGAGTTGAAAGGGTAGTTTAAGGTTGCGGTAAGTAGTAAGGAGGAGTGATATAATAATATGGTATTGTAATATAATAATATAGAATATATATATATATATAATATTTTCGCAAAAATAAAGGTAACAAAATATAAAATGAGAAAATCTTATTTTCTATGTTCTTATGCGTTACAATTGTTTCATAGCTATTTAAAATGTTATAGCACTTGAAATAATTCAAAAACAGCTACTCTTCAGACGGTCAAATACACTATTTATACATATATGAATACATTCATAATCTCTATTTTTATAGAACAAGCAGTTTGCCCTCCCTACAAACCATCCTTATATTTTCATTTTATTTTTATTTTTCGATAACCTTTGTATTTAGTACTCGCCCTATTTTCGTATTTCTACCTTTTAAATGTTATTTCAATTAATATTAATTTAATCTTTTAAAGTTTTTTTTATTTAATAACTATTTTCCCCAATTTATTTATTTAATTGATTTATTTACAAATACTAATCCAAATTTTAGTTTATACTTATATGATTATTTCTTTTACAATTTCTGATAGTTTCGTATAAATTTTGTTTACATTCTACAATCTACTGATTAGTTTATGCATGACATTTAATTTTTTAAGAAAGAACTGTAATTGTAAGGTGAATTTAAATATTATTAAATAAAAATTTATTTTCATCCCATACTGATTATGCCTATAATTAAAAATTTTCAATTGTTATTATTATCCAAGTGTATTATTTTAATTTACTATCTTTCCTGCTTCATATCATCCGAAAAACCTTATGTTCAGAGGGGGATAACTCTATTTAGTCAATTTTTACATATTTATCGAAAGTACATGTATTATTATTTCAATAGTTATACGTTAATATTCATCAATTACCTTTGTTTGATTTTAAACCCATAATTCCAACAGTATTTTCTTTATAATAATCTCAGTTAATTTCTCACTTAATCTTTTTATTTTTATATTTTGATTAATAATCTAACTTAATTGAAATTACGCAGGTGTTATTTTATTATCCATAACTATTATCATAATTGAAATTACTTCTATTTTTTCCTATTTACGTTATAATCATTTTAGTTCTTATATGTTACGATGATGATCTAATAATTTATTTTTTCAAATCTTTTAAATTAAATATTCTTTTTAATTTAGTATGAAATTTCTATGCATTCCCTTTCTCCACTTACATTTTACCCTCAACATCTTCAGTAAATATTTCTTTTTAAAATTTATTATAGTCAGGTTTTATGCGTGATAACAAGAATTTATTTCTATGAAGACAGCTTTGTATAACATCTAACTTTTTGTTTAAAATTTACTTTTTAGAATTCATTATGTGGTAATCTGCTAGTAAAAATAGATTACATCTTTTAGATTTAATCGTTTTATATTTTTAGCTTTATCTACCATTGACCATTTTAATTTCAAATATTATTTTATTCTTACGTAGTTCTCCAACACTTTCACATAATACAGTCATGTTCCTCTTCTTACTTTTAATTATTTTTGTTCTATCATTATCCCCATCCCTATTTAGTTCATTCTCTGTTCCAATTTTAAAAGATGCAATATGGTTTCGGTGTCTGTCCTTAAGAAAACATCAAATATTCTCTACGTATATATTTTTACTATTATCCATTTTAACTTCACGTTTGTGTACAATTTCAAAAATTAAGCAAGTGCCCTGTAATGGACATTCGTTCGGTACTCTACAATTACATTATCTCTCCAAATTTGTTCACTTGATTCAAACCCTATTATTATTAATAACTTTATTTATTTTACCATTATTAGAACTTATTATACTATTACCCAGATTGGCAGCGGTTGAGAATGAAGGTTAAACTGTGTTCTTATTAATTATTTTACTTCATTTACTTTCTTGGGGGGATTTCTTATCCATTATTTTGTAAGACTCTTTATTATTTTGAATATTTTCGCTCAAAGGATAATTAAACCAAACTTGTTTTTTTACGTCTATTTCTCTTAATTTTATTATAATAATTACTATTATTTTATGCTTCTTTATTATTTTTAATCTTATTATTTTTATACCTATTTTATTCTTTACATTCTTCTTCCTTCCTTTCATTGCCATGTTAGTTTGTTCTGCTATTTTTATTATTCACCTCCTTTATGTATTTGATTTTTCGATGATAACCAGATCTAATTAAAGCTACATTACAATAATCCTTACCTTTGTCAAATATATTCTCATTTTGTGATAACTTATATATTCTTTTTGATATACTGGGTATATATATATATATATATATATATATATATATATATATATATATATATATATATATATATATTATAATAATTATTGATTATTAAATAGCCGCAGATACTAGTAATTTATCCTTTCGGGAATATTCAGTGCAGGATATAACGATTAACACCAGTCGATATATTTGAACCCGGCGACAAAAGCCATCTCTGCAAAGATCGTATCCATTTGGCTACCGTTAACCGCGTGAAATTACGTTGAAATTAAACATTTTATTTTTAAATGCTTTTGACGTCAGTCAAAGTGCTCTAATCATTATATAACAATATATATATATATATATATATATATATATATATACATATATATATATATATATATATATATTGGCGTAAGAAAAGAAAGAACTAAAAGTAATTGCAACTACTCCTCCAATTTCGGATTTTGTAATCATGCCCGAATGCATTTTCTTTTCTTTTGGTGAATTGATATTTGGTATTTCTTCTAATGAGTTAAGAACCAAATACATTCTTTGTTTGATATAATAATAAAATGAATGATTTTGCGATACGAAACAGTAACTGTCAAGAATGGTAACAGTTAACGTAAATAAAAGATTAAATTGTATGATGGTCAACACCATGAAGTTTTTAATATACACTTTTGTTAGTTGTTTGCTATTTTTATACGCCTATAAATATTTTTGTGATGATATTCATATTAAAACTCTTGTTCCTATTTATTTTAAAAGAAAATACAACTTTGTTGCACATGGGTCGTAGAATTGCATTCATCTACAAAAGATCGAGCTAATTTGCATAATCTTTTAAACATTGATTTCCTATGCGTTTTTCCGTTTTCTCGTGGGATGATCATCTTTAGTTTACTATTACAGGTACTTATATTCATGCACATATTCTACATGATATATACTTGCGTAATATTTACGTAAAAATGTTTATAGTAAACACAAACCTCTTTCTATATATATTTATGTATGCGTATATATATATTTGTTTAAAATATTTTCCTACGAAACTCCTCTACAAGTTTTAGGTCTACAGACATTAAACTTAATATATAAGGTATTCAAAGCCATGCCAAACTTTATATTTGGGTTTTAGCCGGAGAATCGGTGCAAAATGTGAAAGTTTTAAAAAATCGACTTTGCCAGGCGAAGGTCAAACGAATGCATTATGAATATGTATGCGTAATGTAATAGCTATCAGTTAAAGATTTTAGTTTTAGCCTTGCAGAAAACATGTCTATATATATATATATATATATATATATATATATATATATATATATATATATTCAGGCAAATATTATTAAATGCAATGGAGACATTTTCCCTTATGATACTTTTTATTTTTAATTTTCCGTTTACTTAAACACCTGATGATGATTCGTGAACGAATCGAAAGCGCTTGTGACAGCAATAACTATGGAACTTTTGTTTATGCTTTTGATACAAAAAAAGATTATACGGAAAATCGAAAAATGAAAAAAAAAGAATCATAAAGCAAAGTGTCTCCGTTGCATTTGATAATATTTGCTTGAATGAAAAAATGCTGCTTAAATATACCAATATATATATATATATATATATATATATATGTATATATATATATATATATATATATATATATATATATATATATGCGCCATCAAGATACGAAGTAAACTAATTATTTCTACCTAAATTACTTTTATAAGTGTTAAGTTTGCAGGTTGAAACACGTAACGTAGAAAGCAATACAAAGGACGACTCAACAAACAAAGGTAGATCAAATAAGAAGTGTATTAGGAAAAGGTATATTTACAGGATATTTACATAATGGTGTCAAATAAGAGAGTTTTTGCTGGAGAAACATATCTGCTCTCGGCGGCCTTCGGTGGCTTCTGGTGAACACACACTCAGACTAACTGAGTCTTCCTATTTATGTGCAATTACTATCCACATATGCAAATGAATGTGTGCCACCACAACAATGAGAAAGCTACCTGGCATTGCCTAGTTCTAAAATACGCTTAAATATAATACTTTGATTAATGCAATTCCGTACTTATTATTATATTATATTGGACCCAATAATGAGCAATGATTTTATAATATATATATATATATATATATATATATATATATATATAAAATGTAATGATTTTATAATATATATATTATATTTATATGTATGTATATATATACATATATAATATAATAATGAGTAATGATTTTATAATATATATATTATATATATGTATATATATAATATAATAGTGAGTAATGATTGTATAATATATATATATATATTATATAACATATATATAGTATATATTATATATATGTATATATATAATATAATAATGAGTAATGATTTTATAATATCATATATATATATGTATATATAATATAATAATGAGTAATGATTTTATAATATATATATTATATATAACATATATATATATAATATATATTATATATATATAATATAATAATGAGTAATGATTTTATAATATATATTATATATATATGTATGTATATATATAATATAATAATGAGTAATTATTTTATAATATATATATTATATATAACATATATATATAGTATATATATTATATATATATATTATGTATATATAATATAATAATGAGTAATGATTTTATAATATATATATTATATATATTATATATAATATATATTATATATATAATATATATATAATATATATTATATATATAATATATATAATATATATATTATAAAATCATATATATATATGCATATATATATATTTATATTATAGATTAGATTTTATAACATATATTTCCGGGCGTCCCTTCTGTGGTCGAGTGGGAGAACTGCCGATGTTAACAGGACGGTTCTAGGTTCAATCTTTGACTTGGGAGAGATGCTAGTCTTGCGGCACTGATGAGTTGTGATACAACGAAACAGAACTGTATGTCGATGACTATAAATATATATATATATATATATATATATATATATATATATATATGTCTTGAGGCACTGATGAGTTGTGATACAACGAAACAGGACTGTATGTTGATGACTACTAATATATTTTAAGCCCCCCTCTTACGGTAGAGCACTGTCGTAAATAATCTCACCCGCTACTTAATTGGCTGAAAAATTCGAAGCTCGTCGTTTGTTTGTTTACAAACAGGCGGTTTGAGCACTGTAAGAGGGGTGACGGATGTCTATTTAAATAGACATTCCGACAAGTTATTTGCGGTCGTCGATTCCATGGTCGAGTGGGAGAACTGCCGACTGTCAACACGACGGTTTTAGGTTCAATCGTTGACTTGGGAGAGATGCTAGTCTAGCGGCACTGATGAGCTGTGATACAACGAAACAGGACTGTATGTCGATGACTATAAATATATATATATATATATATATATATATATATATATATATATATATGTCTTGAGGGCATGTATATATATATATGTCATCAAGATACGTGGTAAATTAATTATTTCTACCTAAATTACTTTTATTTTTTTTCCTTTAAGAATGGAAATATTTTTTTTTTATTTGATGATTTTTAAAATTTTTCTATTTTAATAAAGTTCAAACTTTCTGTTATTTTCAATTTGTGTTTTTAATTATTTATTTCATTTTTAAAAAATACATGTTTCTTTTGCTTACTGCTTTTCCCGCCATTTTATAATCCATTCGCGTTTGGCGTTGCGCACGCATGCCTTTACATACGTTTACTCGGAACAGTTTTAATAAAAACGTCAATTCCCTTTCGAAAGGCAAGAAATTATTACTTTGCCACAATAGAATTTACCTTTTAGCGTTATCATTTTTTTTTTAATAGAAATGAATGAGAAATCATTAAATAATATTTTGCTGTGCTTGTGTGTCAAGTTTTTTTTCATAAGTTTAAATATGAAAATGAGGCTCTGGAATTAAACCCTCGAAAGAAATGTTAAAAGTTTTAAAATAATGATTCATTTCTTTTCTCTTTTTTTGTTTTGTCTCCTGGCAAAAGGAGGGCGGATCTGTGAATTCACACGTGTCCGTTCGTCTGTCCACACTTTTTTCAATAACTACGCTTTGGAATTTTTTGAAATTTGGTACAAACATTAAACATGATAAAAAAACAGTTTAAAAAAAATAAGTAAAATGTAACAGAACGGATATTCTGGGAAAACTCCGGTTACCCCCTTCCCCCTAGGGGTGCCTTTCAGGTTAAAATGGCTTGACTTTTGTGCTTATTTTTTTATAAGCACAAAATACAAGCCATTTTAACCTGAAAGGCACCCCTAGCGGAGTGCTCAATTAAAAGGAAAATCCGAAAAATAAGACCGTATTTATATTTTGTATTTTGTGTACAGAAAGTTGTTAGATGAGATAAGTCATTGGTACCGTCGGTTTCAAGCCCGATAATTAGGACCGTTTTAGATATCCATATCAAGATTTCTTCAGTCAATACTCATCTCTCTCTCTCTCTCTCTCTCTATATATATATATATATATATATATATATATATATATAAATCTCCACTTATCAAGGCCACGAGGCCACTCGAGAATAAGGGTTAAATGTGTACAGTTATCAATTGGACAATATAGTAATCGTTAGTAATGGAAATTCGGTAAATTTGTTAACTTAAGCGGAACTGCTCATCAAGACCTTGTTTACGTTGGACTTGAAAACAACCACATTGTAGTCAGCTGGAAAGCAGGCAAACGGAAGACAGTTCAACAGGCGTGCAGTTCTAAGAAAGAAACTTTGTTCATGGAATCTACGTTTAGGTTTAGGCACAGATAAAGAGATGTCAAGAGCAATTGCACTAGAAAAGTTGCCTCCGTCGAGAGATTCGCTAATCCTATGAGATATAACTGTAAGCACATCTGCTGTAGATCTAGCAGAACGGAAACCATATTGCATGTCACTAAGAAGGTTATTTTTGCTGAGATGCTTGATTACTTCTCTATTTAACACAGATTCCAGCAACTTACTCATGACGTACAGGAGACTCATTGGCCTGTACTGAGAGGGGGGGATGACCGATCATCTTAATTTTTAAATACAGGGCATACTAATGAAATTTTCCAGAGTGATAGGAAGCAATTCTCCTGAACAACGTTTAAACGGGTTTGTAAGTATGGGCGCTACTTCTGGTTGAAGTTTTTTAGTAGTATAATTGGAATACCAGCAGAGCAAGGTTTTTGATTAGCTTGGCAACATCACACACAGATATTTGTATATCACATAGCGTGGTTTCTGACAGGAGAAAATATTAGGGGGTATTTACGTCGAGGGGGTACGAGCTTATTGTTTGTCAGAGCATCCACTATTAAAATACTTGTAAAAAAAGCAGAGAGATGCAACATTTTGTCGGTGGGACAGAGGTTGAAACCTAGATGGCGACTCTCTTTTGAACCATGTCCAGGAGTGAAGGACCAGTAGCAGATGCACCAGCCCAAATGTGACAACAATACTCCATACACGAGCGAATGGTAGCCCTATTGAGGTACAGGATACTTTCAAGCATAAGTAATTTTCTACCACAATAGAGAAAACTCACCTTCTTTGCAGCAGCCTTGGCAATGCTCTTGATGTGTCTGTTCTAACTCATGTTTCCTATGGACATTAAGCCGAGGAGTTTGATTGAAGTACTTTCAGGTAATGTATCTATTGGTGGTTGAGAAGATTTTTGTAATTATTGAAGGAAACAAGCTTAGTCTTGGGAGTATTGATTTTGTTCCATTCCACTACAGATTGGATGCCTTCCTCTAGTGTTTCTGCTCTTGCATGCGATATGTGTTCATTCGTTTTCCCCTCGTGCCTGTTATAGAGCGTGGTGTCATCACCAAACATACTATCTCAGAGACAATTTCATCAGGGAGGTCATTTATGAATATTAGGAATAATAAAGATCAAAGAATCGACCACTGAGGTACACCCGCATTTAAATCATATTGTTTAGAAGTACAACCGACGAAGACAACCTAGATTCTTCTCTTATGTAAGAAGGATTTAATTATGTTAGGTATTCGTCTAGATACCGTATGGCCTGGTTTTTCTGAGAAGACCATCGTGCCATACCCTGTCAAAAGCTTTAGGTACATCTAGGGCTACTGCCCTCCCATCCCCTGTTTATCCAGTGTACGTTTTTATTAGTTGAACAATTTTAAGTTAACACTTTACGTTCAGAAGAGAAGAGTCTCTACCATCTAAGAGGAGATAGAAACAGGGTAGCTATTCAATTGTATTTTTGGCGTTCGTTAGAATCACATCTCGATATTTTTTCTACTACAACTAGACAGAAGAGAGCACATCTTTCACCGCGAGAAAAGTAAACAGGATATCTGTATTGCAGTGCAAATATCGAGTATTAGAAACAAATACAATATTAATGTTAGCCTAAGCGATTAATAAATTGCGCGAAAAATATCCAAAACAAAATGGGTTTTGTATTATTTGTATTATACCAACAACTGTTCTCGTCTTTAAACGTTATTCTCTCGACGTTTCAGCCGATGTAACCGTCAACATTCTTCATGTGCTATTTGTGCTACCCGAAAATTTTTATATCGAAGTCTGGAACGGAACATTTTATTTAATTCACGGAGGAGGTAGTTTTTTGTTGTTCTGTCAGCCATGACCGGGTAGAAGTTTAAGGTAATAGTCCATCATATTCTTAGTATTGCTCCTATTTAGAATTATACTTCTAAAAGATTTTCACTTAAAATTGATAACTTAACACTTTTATCCGTTGTGCCACGGAGATCGCATTAGTGGATTCGTTGTGAGAATAAAATTTAAGAATCTAAAAATAGTTTGAATAATCCAAATAATACAAATTATTAATTTTCATCTTAAAAAATTCCCAAGGATAATGAACTATTTTGGGGTTATACGTTTTACGACATATCAATCCTTTGCTTAAGTCTATTCAATGGTAAAAAAATTAATTCAACTGTAGTACGCTTGTGCGTTTTCTTATGTGGGATGGTTTCCGCAGTTTACAATTTATCTTAATATGTCAATAATTAGTATTAGATTTGTTCAATGATATCAGAGTGGAATTGAAAATCACTACACTAGATTCGATAGTGAAATAACGCGAGTGTTTTTTTTCTACACTGTTAGTATGAAACATGCTCGACTGAGCCCCAACATTTGATTCATCTCTGTAAATTCTTTACGGCAAGAAAGCATAACTGAAATGAACTTCCCAGCCTCTTCCCTGACGTTGGGCAGATTTTACATGAACAGAGATTCTTTCTAAGAACTTCACACCTGCTGAATACGTTATCATGGAACTGTTTCTCTGCCGAATATAACATGGTCTTCTCCGAATCCAATGTAGACAAATATTTGTCATAAACCACACCTATAAGTAATTAAGCTTTATTTATTATATAAATCATTTTCAATCGCCTCATTATCTTCTGTGTTATTAAAGCAGTAATTCACTCATTACAAAAACAATTATACTTATATTTCTTTTGATGGATCACAACTTATATTGACTTGATGCGTTGTGACTCATCAGCATTGAAATATATAAATTGCTAATTCGCGCACACTTAGTCTGTTAATTTTAATTCTCTTGAGTAAGAGATGAACATTTCCGTATTGCTATTAATATATTTTTGCATTATTTATATATAGAGGATAAAAATAACAGAGTAGTAGCAGAGACTCGCCATGAAGCAAGCAAGCAACAGAAGATGTTGTGTTTTGAAAGAAACAGCTTACCTTATAAGCGTGTATATAATGATGTTTATCAGCTGTTTTCACTTGTGAAGTAATCCATTTCGGATAAAGTTAATGTCGGTTATCAAGAAAAAAAAAACGCGCCTTTCTAGAGTCTTCCTCATCTTAGTTTTTTTTTTACTTGTATAGAATGGTGTTTATCGTTTTTTGGGGGGGAGCGGTATTTCATTACATTTCTTGGTTTGTTCGCTCGTAAACTTGTATAAAGTCATATTTGGGGGGGGTGCATTTCATCTTACAGATAATGTCGGGTCATCAGGAGAGAATATTTATAGGATCTGTTATTATTTTTTATGTGCAATTCTGTTGTATTTAATTGTTTTCGCTTACTTAAGCGATGAAAGGATTTATTTCTTTATTCTTCCCAAACAAGATACAGTGCAACTTTGATGTAGGGGCTATTACCAGGGACATAAGTTGAAGGGATACTATAGTGGGAGTTGAGCAGTAAGATGTCTGTTCACAATACACTTGAACTTCTACACGTCAGTACGGTTGGGAAGCAGGAACCGGGAAGGGAATTTCGGAGTCTAGCAGTTCTGGGAAAGAAACTATTTGGAGTAGAAATCTTTCTTACATCTCGGGATCTCGAATGAGTAGAGGTGGGGCTTTGCTGATTATCGGGTTTGTCAGGGGTATTTACGTGTTGGGGTGTACAGTTGTCATTTGTTTATTTGCATCGGCCCTTTTTGAGACATATTTTTATTTGTTATTAATTTGATTTATTAAATATTTAAATATGTTTTAAGTATTTTTATTCAACCATTAAAAACTTTTATGGGCATAAAAGTTATATCAT
Organism: Euprymna scolopes; assembly: GCF_053919585.1. Taxonomy (NCBI): domain Eukaryota; kingdom Metazoa; phylum Mollusca; class Cephalopoda; order Sepiida; family Sepiolidae; genus Euprymna; species Euprymna scolopes. The sequence goes on along the minus strand of NC_136490.1, from coordinate 28,712,368 downwards.
ATTTAGATAAATAATTAAAGAAAAATCAATTATCTAATAAATAAAATAATGTATATCTATGTGCATATGCATATCCATATATATGCGTACGACATAATCACATTGACACACCTGTTCTCGTAAGATCACAAATATATATATTTAATGCTTATATATGCACACACACACACACGTACATAAATATATACATATATATATATATATGTGTATAAAGGATGTGTTTTTATATATATATATATATATATATAAACACATCCTTTTATAAATCGCTATGTACATGTATACGCGTCTAACAGACGCGGTGTTTGTATGCACGCACATACTTATATCCGTATATAGCAACATTTAAAATCAATAAATATATATATATATATATATATATATATATATATACATATATATAGATATATATATATATCTGAGTCGTTGTGTCTTTATATAAAATTTACAATTGTATATATATGTATATATGTATGTGTGCATATATGTGTGTGTGTGTTTATATATACTTAGATATACGCCCATATATATACGCATTTTATATACAGATAAAAGTGTCCACATTAAAATATATTTCTGTAAAGTAATACAAATATCTTTAAAAATCAATATTTATTTATTCTTACGTATATACATATAAAAATATATTTATGTAAAGTTGATCCCCTTGTATTTTGTATTGCTCTCATCGCAACGACGAGCACATTTGTAAATATCTGCGTGCAACGTCAATTACCGCCAATTAATTCGACCCTTCGATAAGCAATCTATGTTGATCTGCTGGCTTTAATTGCTCGTTAAAACGGTTCTTACATTTCTTTCAAGTTCGAAAGCACGTACGCAATGAAAACGAAACTAACAAAATAGATAAACTGAAAGAAAAGAAAAATGAGCCGATCGAAAATGAATGCAAACAAATAAATAAATAAATGAATAAACCGTCGGTAAATTTTTATTGGCCGTTTTATCCTTGGGATTCGTCCGATAGAAACTTGTGGCTAGTGCGTATTGGTATGAAGCCTTTATTCGTGAGATAAATTATTTACTAAAACAACTTAATACGTTTTTAGTGCTTTTACCTCATAAGAGCGAAATTCGAAAATCGAAATATTGAATTTCAAGTAAAACAAATGATGCCTTCGTAACTGTCATGTCGCAAAGACTAATGCATCCAAAAATTACGAAAAACGATGGGATAGAAAAATAATTATTAATGAAAAACAGCTTTCGATAAAGGTTCTGTTATGAACGAATGTATCCGACATTTTGAATTGCTTTTGTGTCACGTGACGTAAACAAAAAGGGATCTAACTCAGTTCTCAATAATTCAGAACTTAATTACCTCCACTGTCAACTTTTCTTTATTCAGCCAAATTTAACGAAATCGCTTGATCTCGCTTGATTTCACGAATTTCTTTTTTCATTAATAATTATATTTCTACCTTATCGTGTTTCGTAATTTTGGATATGTTAGTCTTTGCGACATGCCAATTACATAGGTAGCATTTGTTTTACATGAAATTCAACATTTCGATATTCGAATTTCCATCTTACGATGTAGAGGAAGCACTTTTTGTTTTGCTATATCATTATCTAAACAACCATATCTCATTTTATGTACGTCTAGTCCATATTGTTGTTTATCTGTATTGTTTCACCAGGAAAAATGTAGTTGTGCGTAAGTACTTTCACTTATACTAATTTCGAATGGTTACGTTGACATACCGGTTCCCACTGGATCACCGAAGTTAAGCAACGTTGAACCTAGTCAGTACTAAATGGGTGACCATTTGGGACTTCCAGCTACTGTATGTGCTCTCTACTTACCTCAGCATTGTTTCCAGTCGTCCTGGACTTTTGCTTGCCACTGGACTCAAACAGTGCCGATTCAGGAGAGGTTTGGTTGGGATTGCGCAACCCTTGCCTCACAATTACACGCGCAACTGCCCCTACAGGGGGTATCCTTTTTCTTTCGAGACTGAACGGAGGAACCGCGCGTCAGTTGAAGGATGACATATCTTGTCTTTATGGTTGCCATAAATAAAACTCGGAAGACAAAACTATTTCAGGTGCACGATAGGAAAATATGTACCATGTTCTTGCCCGAGTAATCCATATACTTGCACTTCATAAATGAGTAACATCTTAATCTTGTATTGTTTTTGTCTTCTATTTGTTTTGTTTGTTTTTTTAGATTTTTCTACTGTCAATTTTGGTTGATAATTTTTTAACTAAAATCTTTCCAAATTAATTAACGGAGAAAAACTCAGATTCCGTACGAATTTTATTGACAAAAGTCTGTGCTATTATACTACTGTAACCGTAACAGAACGCGGAAATGCATACGGCAACGGTGTGCAAATGACCTAGCCGTGTGCGAAGTGACATCACGGCAAGGAAGAAGGAAAAAACTTATAAAAAGAAGAACGTGTGCGCAGACCGATGGTCACGTTAGAGTGACGGGATAGATAGGCGTGTTAAACAAATGGATCAAAAGAGACAGGTGATAAGCCGTTATTTTTGGGAAGTACATGGAGATAAATTCTGTTGTTTTAACGGGGAAAAAGTGAGTCGAGTTATTTCTGATTTTGGTTTCTTGTGGGTCAAGTGTGTGGACATGTAAGGACTACGATACATTATAAATACTACATCAAGTTGTGTGAAGAACTCCCTTAATTTTACTGCAATCTTATTGGCCACCTTAAACGACTTTATGTTAGTCACAAGAGAACATAGATACCCCGCCTCCTGGAATGATTCCTGCGCAGACGTCTATAGCAAAATACTCGTTGAGCAGCCCAACCCTCCTAAACTATCATCATTTGTTTATTGATAAGAAGTCAAGAACGACTAAAAACAATCATGAGATGAGCAGAGAAAGACTGATTTTATTTCATGGTGTTTCTTGTGTTTGCATAACTAAGGCTTGTGAATCTAGAATTCCTTACTATTTAATCCAAAACTAGATGAAGGAGATATTGATTTATTTCCTATCCCAAGGGTATTAGTGAAAGCCAACAGAATATGAACCCGATATTTCCACAGTCAGCTGCTATTAGGCACTGCTATTCCCGTTTCGGCGAAGCTAACTTATGGGTAAACAAACAAAATAGAAAATATACAGATAGATGAAATAAACAACCGTGGAATTTCCATAAGGTCACGATTCTAATGTTTATTGTAGAGAATGTTTGCAAATACATCAAGCCATTCGTTTAGAGAAAATAAACTGTTTGTGATAAACGACGTATTATTTCTCCAATAAAAAGCACTTGAAATATTTAAAAATGCAGTTGATCAAATTCTCGCTTACTCTCGATGATATAAACGATCGGGCTGATATGGTAGCATAGAAAATACCTTGCTAGGCTGTCTCTAATCTATTTTTATTTTCATAACAATGCTCGTCTGAGCTCCAATCTATAACCTCCCCCCCTTGCCAAAATTTCACAAAAATACACTCATCAAGCTTTAAGCCACTATCAATACTTCAACCCATTCTCTATCGATGCTTAAATTCCACGAACAAGGTTTCTTTCCTAGAGCTGCCAACCTGTGTAACTCTGTTCCGCTGGTCTGCGTTCCAGCTGACGACAATAAGATCGTCTTCAATCCCAATGTAAACAAGTTTCTGCTGAGCTGTCTCCTTAAATAATCAAATTATACCACCCTTAACGATTACCACGCTGTTGTCCCGATGATCATTGCACACTTAGTAACTTTTATCCTCGAGTAACCTTCGGGCTTTAATAAATGTAACCCTCTTGTAAAAAATGCAATATTCCCATTGGTCTTGGTTTAATCGATAAGGCATATTCTTTCTCTTGTTTAAAATTAATTGACGGCTACACCAGAAAAATTGCTGCTAGCTGAATTCACGTGTTTAACATGTGTACTGAATGCTTCGGGTGACTTCGTTTCATTATCTTGAAAGCGACCAATGTATAATGCTCCCTTGGTTATAACAATGAAAAAGTCCTAACAATTAAGCAATGGCGACGATTATCTGATGTCGTCTCTTTGATAATTCGAATATTTCCGCGAGAATTCAACTAATTTTAAATAATCTACAGGGCATTCATAAAGTTAGGACATAAAAAATGTATATGTATGTTTTATTTAATCAAATCAAGTATAAAAAAATCCCTATTTATTTTTTTTAAAATTTTCTTCCTTTGAAGATTGTAACGCTGGGTATGGAACAGCCAAACCAGCTGCCAACATTGCCCTGCTTTTTATTGAAACCAACCGAGAACTCTTTTTAGTATCCTCGTTGTTCCCTTAAGTGCAATTGCCTGGATTTCTTTTGCACTTTGTTCACCAGAAATATTATTTAGGTAGGAATTCAGGTTCTTCTTCATGAGCCTTGTGGCATCTATAATAACTGGTATGATTGATATCTCTCTAAGATTCCAGTTTCTTTTTATATTATACATGCGACCTTGATATTTGGTCTTTTTCTCCTTTTCAGCTCTGTTCAAACCTCCATCATTAGGAGCACTCACTTCAACCAATATTGCAACTCTCTCTGACTTATTCCGTATAACTATGGCAGGCTTCATAGCAGCATTTTCAAGGTAGGTGGCTGTAGGGATTACATGGTCGTAATGCATGGTATATAAGTCATTTCCAACTGTTCTTTCAGGTTGATGTTCCAAGGACTTGCTGCTACATTGGATGTTTAATTTTTTTAATTGATTACAAAGGTATGAGATTATCTTGATAAAAAAGAAAAAAAAAATGAAAATAGAATACACCAGAAGGTTCATTACTAAAGTTTATAGATAAAATATTGAGGGGGATAATGGCTAATAAAACGGTATTATTTGTTGAACTAAAACTATTAAGTTGAGAGGAAAGTTCTTGCGGAATTTTTTTAAATTTTGATTTCAAATGATGTATTTTCGAATATATTTTCGTTATAATATTTTTACTTTATATACCATGTTAAAGCCCGTTTTTCGCTCTATCTAATCGTTTACATTGCAATCGTTTTAAACCCATTATGTCTCATTTACAGAACGTTGAATACAAGATTAATAAAAAAAAACAAATCCGCACAATTTTCTTATATTAATTCAAGCTAGGCCCCAAAACTGTGGAAACAGCTCGCGATATCCACGAAGCGTTTAGGAACCACTACTAAACGTACAGTACAATAGTGACTTCAGAAATTTAGTGACATCAGATGTTGACAACAATCAAGTCGAAACCACTCCACACGCAACTGTACGAGAACTTGCATCTAGATTAACTTATACGACGATTTCTAATCACTTGAAGGAGATTGAAAAGACAAAACAAAACTTTAACATGGGTGCCTCAAGAATTGAACGACAACCAAAAGAAACGCCATTATAAAGTGTCATCTTTCCTTCTGTTACACAACAAGAACGAGTTGTTTCTTCACCGGGTTGTGACTTGCGATGAAAAGTGGCTTCTTTATGATAACCGACGATGCTCAGCTCAGTGGTTAGACGCCGACGAAGCTCCACGACATTTCCCGAAGCCAGCGTTGTACAAAAAAGGTAATGTTGATCGTTTGTTGGTCTGCAACCGGTCTCATCTATTACAGTTTTTTTTAATGCACGACGGAAAAATGCTGTCAACAAATGGATGAAATGCATCAGAAACTTCGATAACAACACCCAGCATTAGTTAAAAGAAAAGCCCCATTTCTCCATCACGACAATGTCTGAGCGCACGTTGCAAAACCAACCCTTTAGAAGTTAAACGAATTGCGAGCCTAGCCTTGTTTTATCGTTATTTCCATGGCAGGTGCTCGTCTGAACTCCAATCTCTCGTCCCCCCTCGCCAATCTTTCACGAAAAACACCCGTCTAGCCGAATCCACTGTGAAAATTTCCCCCACTCTATATCTGTGCCTAAATCAAAACGTGGATTCCATGAACAAAGCTTCTTTCTTAGAACTGCACGCCTGTGGAACTCTGTTCCGTCTGCCTGCTTCCCACCGGACTACAACTTGGATGTCTTCAAATCCAATGTTAACAAATTCCTAATGAACCGCCCCCTTAAGTAAACACTTCATCAAATTTCCACACTAACGTAATGTACTTGCCATAACCCTTATCCCTGAGTGGCTTCCGGGCCTTGATAAGTGGTGATCACTGTGTACAAAAAAAGAAAAAAAGAAAAAACTTCGAAACTCTGCCTGATCCACTATACTCTCCAGACCTCTCATCTACCGACTGCCACTTTTTCAAGCATCTCGAGAACTTTCTGCGTAAGAAATACCTCAAAAACCTAAAGAATATCAAAAACGCCTTCGGCGCCTTCATCGTCACCAGACCGTAAGATGTTTACTTTTCTGGCATAAATACACTTGTTTTGTGTTGGCAAAAGTGTGTTTATTCTTATAGTGCTTATTTCGATCAATGCATTTTTATTTGAACCGAGATGTATTCATCTGAATGTAAAAGTTAAAAATCGCAAGAACTGATAGTAGAATATTCGAGCGCTTAAAATAAATAAAGACAAATAAATCAGTTATAATATAAGCGCATCAAATTCCACAATAAACTAGGTTCGTCACAATAGTACGGTCTTCTATTTTTAAACTCAAAACTAGACGCAGAAGTAGTACTATTAAAACGAGCGATCTTTTATATTTCAAAATTTAGTTTCCTACATAGTCACCACCATTCTCAATGCACTTCTGCGAACGATTGGGTTATAGCTGTGCGTTGGGAGTCCGGGGCGCGCTCAAATCTCTGTCACCACTCTGAAATTGAATAACCTATTTTCTAACTGTGTTGGCATCTACTGCTTCAGCTCTGTAAACGTTCAATAGGCAAATGTTTATTGGTTCGTTTATTTTTTTTCTGAACGGAGTAATTCAATTATGTACCTCTGCTTCTGACGCACGTCAATGACAGGGGTTGCTTTCTTAGAGTCTCACACTGTCAATATCTGCAACACAGATAAAACTTTCAGGTCATGAATGCATAAGTTCAGTTATAAAAACAATGCAATTTGCAATGCCCTCTGATCCATTCGAGTAGAAGACACAAACAGTAGACATTGCTTTTGAAGCGTATCTCATATATGTGCATATCTGCATTAAATCTATTATATGTATGCTAAGATGTTATCTGTTTTTGTTTTTGCGATACGTTTTGAATGAATTCAATTATTTACGAAAGCGAGAGTTGGGAATAATTTTTCGTTTAACCAATTTGGTACCACCACATAGGGAGCGGCATATATATTATTTTTAAAATATAATTATCCACTGAGACGTATTTCGTCGTCTACGACTCATCAGAGTGGCTGAATCTAGTGTGGGGTCCCGATTTCGAATCTCGCTAGATTCAGCTACTCTTATATGTAAGCTAATATAAATATATTGCTCCCTATCTTAGCTTGAGCATATTGAGAAGTGATATAAAAATTACCATTAGCGTATGGAGCGATGCTCTTTGAGTAAACAAATTGAGCTTGGGTATTTGAACAATTTCAAAACATTGTTAAATCACTGCCTGCATAGGAGCAGCCGAATAGCACAATGGTTAGAAGCTCCTACTGTCATATGGACAGTCGGGTTTCGATACTGGCTATGAGGTAGTTGTTTGCCTAGCCGCACTGATGAGCTGCGAAATAGCGAAACAATACTCTATGTGGAAGACTTAGTTATATTTTGGAAAAAAAAAAAGAATTCCAGTAGAGTGGTCTTTTATAAGGAAAATATTCCAAAATTAAGAGCATATTATTTATATTTTTATTTTCAGAAACTTTATATGAGATAAGTAATCAGTACCGTCGGTTCCAAACCTGACAGTAGGGAACCGTTTTAGGCTCCATATCAAGCTGTCTTCATTATTGATATATTAATATTTTTTATATATTTTATAAAGCTGAACATAATAGACTTTTATCCTGCGACGCAAATTCTGGCGTTTTCCTGGAAAACTGCAAGCCCATTCTTTTTGTAGCTAAATTCACTTTACTTGCGCGTTCTCGATGCCTTTTGAAATTCAATTCTGTTCTCAGATTTTTTAATCATTTGTTTTTGGTCACCTGATGATGATTCGACAAAGAATCGAAAACGTTCTAGATTCATATGAACATGCTTTCTTTTATTTAAAGGGAAACGGATTATTAGTAACATTTTTAAAAATTGAAAATGTATAATCAATCTATATAATTCAGTTATTTTTATAATGTTTGCTGACATGAATAAAAGCTGAAAAATACACAATATTTATATATAAATAAATAATATACACATATATATATAATTATTTCTCTTAGTCTTTTAGTTCGTCTGGCCGTTAAACTTGTTCTCAGAAACTACTGGGCGAGACTGACTGAAATTTTGTATGCAAAATGTTTTGTCTGCAAAATGTTTTGTCTAAAGTGTGTTTTTGTTTGTTTTAAGTGGGTGCAGTATAATTTATTGGGTGAATCAGAAAAAAAGGCGACTCGAAGTCCGCAGCAAACTGCGTTAGCTCAATAAATTCAATACACATATATTATATATATATGTATATGTACACACACAAGCACACACACATACACACACACACACACACACACATATATATATATATATATATATATATATATATATATATAGATAGATAGATAGATAGATAGATTAATTCTCCTAATCTGCCAGTCTGTTTGCCAGTTACACTTGTTCTCAGAAACTACTCGTTCGTTTTGATTGAAATTTTGTATGAACCTTTGTTCTTACTATGTTTAGTCGAGGTATTAAGTATTATAGTATTCGTCCAATGCACAATTAGGAAATGTTTAAATTCACAAGGAATAAACATCACAATACCACATTTACCCATGATTTTTTTCTCAAAAGTACTTGTAAATATGGCTTAAATTTTGCATGGACTTTTGATAGGCTCCAGCGAACTAAGTATAATAGTATCCTTTGATTCAGAGTTAATAAATGATAGGGATTAATAAGGATTAATCATCACAGTACGACATTTATTATTGAAGTTTCTTTTTAAAAAAACTACTGAACCCATCTCGCTGAAATTTTGTATGAACATTTGTTATAATAAGATGCGGCAAACTAAGTATTAAGTTTTGTTTTCCTCTTTCCACCGACGCTGATGGTTTGTATTGAATTCATATCAGCCACAGATGGCTGGCTTAATACAAGGAAACCTCTGGTGCGTCTTTTGAATATGTGTGCATAATTTTTAAATAAATATTTGTATATATATATATATATATATATATATATATATATATATATATATATATATATATATATACTGTTGTTCACTTTCACTACACTGATGAAGACTGAAGGATTGGTTGAAAATATGTACATGCAAAAAACGATTGTTAATTTTTTTATAATGTATAATTTTTAAATAAATATTTGTATATATATATATATATATATATATATATATATATATATATTGTTGTTGTTCACTTTCACTACACTGATGAAGACTGAAGGGTTGGTTGAAAATATGTACATTATAAAAAAATTGTTAATTTTTTTATAATGTTTTATATTCCTGTACGTCACCAATAGAAAACGAATAAAGAAAAGTTATACACTTTTATACTTTTCATATTCTTTATTATACATCGTCATATGCATATTTACCACAAATACGGTTAATAGATGATACCGGGTTTAACAGAGCCAATAGGAAATGGATGAACAAATACAAATGAGTTATGTACGACATGAAAAGAAACTGGAATCTTAGGAAGATCTTCGTCATTCCAGTAATTAATGGAGCAACCGGATTCGTAGAAAAGAAGTTTAAAAATTACTGGCAAATGTAGCCGGTAATTCAAGTGCAAGAGTGATACAGACAGTTGCACGTAAAAGGACTGTTAGAATCTAAACATCTTGCGGTTGGAATATACGAGATATTTCCCAGCTAAAAGAAAATTATAAGAATGATAAAAACCTCAAGTTTAAATGTAAGGTAGAGCGATCAAATCGTATCGTTTATAGTCGTTCAGATATTTTTGGTATTAGAGCCATGATTAAAGGTTGATATGTCGTAAATAAAGATAAATACAGTTAACAAGCAAACAGCGGATACCTTATATATTAAAAAAAAATGACGCGTATTCTTTTGCTTGTTTTCTCTTTTTAATTTTTTTCTCAACTTTGGCTCAGTAAGGACATAATTAGTAAAAAAAAAAAAACATTTGGGACTTTTTTAAGACAATACCCAAGAGAAAAGACCTTCTAGCTTTTGACGCAGTGTGATAAAAACGCTTACACACAAACAACTCTGAAAGATTAATTTAGAATGGCGTAAACTTTTTCAAAGTCTTTATTTTTAACAGAAAAAACTAATAAACTTACAAAAAAAATCTCCAGCATAACGATTCGGGAAAAACTTAAGTTTTAAAATATGAGAGCGAAGTTATCATAACCTTCCCACCTCCCGTATCAATGTGAATTTCCCTTTAAAATACGTCCTAAGGAAACTGCTAACGCGTTGATATTTCACACACCAAAACTAAAGTGAATAAGTAAAATAATTTAATGAAAAACCCGCCCGGAACGATGATAAGTAAAATAATAAATATAAATAATAAGACCAATTAAATAATGGTGCAGCGAGAAAGGTTTTAATAACCGAGACGTAGACTATCATTAAATTTTATGTCCACGACTCGAAGGGAAGTAACTAGGGAATTCTACCTTTGAAAATATAAATCTGAAAATGGTTTAAGAATTTTGAGGTTTAAACGAATAGGTAAGTACTGTCTTGAGGGATGACTCGATAATGAGATGAATATTTTAAATACGTCTTCAAAAGTTGGTGCAAAAGTTCACTGAGTTTGCTCTATTGGGTTCAAATACATATTTCAATTCATCACATAAAACAGCAACTTTCTTCAATTCATCGCATAAAACAGCAACTTTCTTCAATTCATCGCATAAAACAGCAATTTTCTTCAATTCATCACATAAAACAGCAACTTTCTTCAACTAATCACATAAAACAGCAACTTTCTTCAATTCATCGCATAAAACAGCAACTTTCTTCAATTCATCGCATAAAACAGCAACTTTCTTCAATTCATCGCATAAAACAGAAACTTTCTTCAATTCATCGCATAAAACAGCAACTTTCTTCAATTCATCACATAAAACAGCAACTTTCTTCAATTCATCACATAAAACAGCCATTTTCTTCAATTCATCGCATAAAACAGCAACTTTCTTCAATTCATCACATAAAACAGCATTTTTCTTACAACTAATCACATAAAACAGAAACTTTCTTGAATTAATCGCATAAAACGGCAACGTTCTTCAATTAATCGCATAAAACAGCCAATTTCTGCAATTAATCGCATAAAATAGCACCGTACAATTAATCATATTAAAAACACATGTTACGTTAGAGGGTGTTTATGTAATTGTGTATATACAGTACTAAATAAAGGTACGCGTGTATATAGTTAATTCGTACGTGTGTTTATATGTGTAGTCGTTTGTGACGTATCTGCCTTGTGAAGGTGTCCTATGTATGGATATACGTGGCACTACTAAATTTCTGTGTGTTCTTATCATAAACGAACCATATGTATATATGTACGTTGTGTAACATACTGTTGTTTTCGAGTCCTTAATGCCTATTTTAGCCTGTGATTCCTCTCATCCAGGTGTTTCTGCGTGCATGTCAGAACATATAACATATGACATATATATATTGACGACATACCTGTTTCTGCTGTTGGCGTCCTCTGACAGTTGTCCCTGTCTGTGTGATTCGTCAATTATCTTTGGGAGGTTTGAACCTGTTGTAAAAGAGACGCTTCAAGACCGACACAAGACCAATGATTGTTTATATATTTTTATTCACCCCCCAGGCATTTCGTCACAGTTGAACTGAAAGGAACCTTGGCTTGTATTTTCTGTATGTCTCCATTCTGAGACCCCCAATCTCCCTCATAGGAAGACTTCCTTAGCATATCTTGTTTATTCGACATCTCCAATTATACTCAATGATGCTTGCACAAATCGGAACACATGACACTTGACACGTCACATCCGTTTCATTCAGATAATTTCCGGTGCAAACTTGACTGGTCCCAGAGTTTGACAAAATTTGGCAAACTGTCAAAGCATGACTTCAAATTGCTGTAGTTCACTCATCACTCTATATATACATACAGATAAAAAGGCAGATAACAGATAATTTACTGCTTCTGACTGGCTATTCTCTAATTGAATAAAACACCTTCGTTTAATCAGCACCTTCGTTTAATCGATCACATATAGCGGCACATTTGTTAAATCAAAAGCATAAAATAGCGCCTCCGTTAAATTAATCGCATACAATAGCACATTCATTTAAAAGTTGCATAACATCACATGCTTTCAATTAATGGCATAAAATTGCACCACCCTTAAATCAAAAGCATAAAACAGCACCGCCGTTAAACTAATCGCATAGAAAACACCTTCATTGCATAATCCACGGCAAATATCAACTTCGTTATATTGATCGCATAAAACAGCATCCTCGTCAAATACATTCGATAATAGATCATCTTTGTTAAATTAATTTCATAGAACACCAGCTTCGTTTAATTAACTGCATGAAGCAACACATTAATCGTATGAAAAAGAACCCACATAAATTAACTGCATAAAACAGCATATCATTTCAATTAATCGCATACACTATGTAATATAATAAGGGGTTATACGAAAGTGGCGTAGAGAAAGCATCGGATGTGTTGCTCTCGGTAAATTAAATGAAGAGGAAACGATATGTTATATCTGTCTTTTGCATGTCTTTATGCCTACTGATCAACTTCAAATTAGAAAGGAATTAGGATTGTAATATGAGGTTTAATGCTGGGAGTAGAAGTAATCAGAGGTTTTAGTCATTTCTGATGCGAGTTTGGTATATGTTATAAATAAGGCTGTGGCAACAGAATATTCTGTTCATTCTTTTGACTCACAAGTATATATTCGAGACAGTAAGATACAGTCAATTAACCGAGAACTACATCAGTTTATATAAAAACATATAAGATATTAACGGATATATAGTCAAGAGTCAAAACAATGAAAACAATATGCTGTTGTCACAGCTCTAGTTATGAAGCTGTGCGGTACTTTTTTTTCGTGATCGATAATTTTCGTTCTTTCTAGTCCACTACAGAAGTAAATATATTTCATCCAATCAGGCAAGTATATTTTGATCCCCTTACAAAATTCCGTCAGACCAAACGAAACTATTCCAAGCCTTGTCGCCTGAAAAAAATTCGAAAAGAAATATTCCACCCTAGAAACGTCAACAGTTGATGTATTTTTAAGTCTTCGAAATGATAATAATTTATGTACGAGGGTCACTCCAAAAATAAAAAAAAATCCTAGTTTTTTATTAAATAAAGTTAAAGCGCTACGGAGACGGGAGTGGCGCTATTAAAACCAGAAATCTTTTGTGCTCCAGATTTTTGTTTTTTACACAATCACACCGTTCTTAACAGCGATAGGGTTGTGGCTTTGCATGGGCGTCCGGGGCGTAGTTTTTCACTTATATCTGTCACCACTCTGAAATCGACGAACCTATCTCCTAACCGTGCGGACATAAACTACTTCGGCTTCGTCAGCCGCCGATAAATGTTGATCGGTTCAATTTTTTTCTGAACGAAGGAATTCAATGACACATCTCTGCTTCTGACTTACGTCTATGACTGGAGTTGCTGTCTTCGAGTCTTACATCGTAAATATCTCCAACAGAGAGATGAAACTTTCAGGTCAGAAATGCATAAGTCCAATCATAATAAAAATGCAATTTGCAATCATCTCTGATAAAACATAGGAGGCATTAATTTTGGAACGCCTCTTATATGAAAAATCAAATTAGGTAATTCGTTAACTTCGTGTAAATACTAGACTATCCGTGACCGGATGGGTCAGTATATGTTTTAGCTAATTATAGAATAGTGGGTATAAAAAATTAACGTATAAAAGTGTGAGTATATAGAATTAATGTATAAATTCGTAAAAACATGACGACCAGTAAAACAATAGGCAATTTTGTTTGGGTAAAAATTGAATGCGCGTGCGCGAAAACAAACATGGTGACCACTTAAAACAATACGGAATACATTGGGTAATAAATGTTTTAACATAATTGACCTTAAATTAAATGAAAAGTCATTTATATAAGAGAGATGTAATCCGTTTAAAAAAATTGAAAAAAAAAAAAAAGAAAAAACGAAAAGAAAAATACGAGGGAGCGTGCATTGTACAGGCCCACCCTAGTTGTTTTTGTTTTTTTTGTGCTAACAATCTTAAAAATATCAGGAAATAATAATTAACTAATTAAGTAATATTTAACGGTGAGATCTTTTCAAAACAAATCTTTATAAAAATGAAAAGTCCTCCAACACGTTTTGAGGTGTTTCTACGTATTTTAAAAAAATGTTTGGAACTGATGACCTCCAACCCACCACCACCTAACTTGATAAAAATGCTAGCGATTACATGTCTCTTTACCGCTACGTGGCCAAGAAGTGGGTGCTCATTTTACTACTGTAAATTTATATAGGACAGTGATTCCCTACTCTAAAATGTTAAATTTTTATAGTTTTTATTCCTTCTTTTATATTATCTTTTTGGAGGCCGTTGAAACGTATTAACAAAACAAAGTAGATTTTGATCTCTTTTTAGAAGGTAAACTACGTTGGGTAAGGTCGTAAGAATTATCAAATATTTTTTTAATACGTAAATTGATCAAGTAGTCTTTTTTGTTGCATTAGAAAAACATTTGTCTGGATTTTTGTTTAAAAACGATTCCAGCTTGCAAAAAAAAAAAAAAAAAAAAGAAACAAATAAAATAATCGTTTTAAAAATTAGACACGCTTAAACCGTTCATGGTTTGTTATTATCCTATTTACAATGCCTCCCCACGGGACAGAGTTAGACACCAGGGTCGTTTTTAATGTTGAGAAAAAGAACAAAAAATAAAAATTGTCTCAGTCGTGAAGGATTTCTCCTCCACTAACAAGAAATTGAAGTGTAGCATCTGAAGAACAGATGGTATTTATTTGCTCCCCCACCGAGCAAATTAGGCACAAGGCCGATTTTTAATGTGAGGAGTGAAGGGAGGGGGAAGGGAAAAAGGGGACCAGCTCCCGAGAGGTGGGAAATGGGAACTGGTTAAAGGTCAGGCATGTGGGGTTGCCCCCACATCTGGTCTTTGCTAGTCATAGCTAGTCATAGCTTGCAGCATCTGCCGGAACAGATACTACACTTTGATCTTGACCCTAAGGCCACGAATCTTCGTTTTTTTTTTTATTTTTAAGTTAGATGTTATTATGAGTTAATTTTTGGTTGAAAATGATTCCAACTTCCAATGAAAAATGACAATTAAAATTCGTAAGATGCCGATGTAAAAAAAAAAAGCAAAAGATATTTAAAGTTTTGTTTTATGTGTATATTTTAAACGCGAAAAAAAAACGGTTAACAAAACTGTAATCGCATAATCCAACCTTAGCCCTCGTGGAAATGCAAGTAATTGTGATTTTTTATTTATTTATTCTATTTCATGTAATACATGGATAAAAAAAAATTACTTAGTATTTTAGTTTCAACATTCACCGGCAAATATGAAAACATTATTTGTGTATTTTATTATTTTAAATGAAAAAAATTAAAACACTCAAGTGAAACTATTTTTTTTTATTTGTTATAACAACCAATTTTTACAATAAATATTTTAGGTTTTAGGAGTGTCGAAGAAATAAAATGTATAAATCTATTTATAAAAAAGTAATATATAATAATGAAATGTAAGGAAAAAAAATGAAATACAGAAAATAACGATTCGTAAAATGATGTAAATAAAAACAAAAGGCAATTAGTTTTCTTTTTATTGCGCATGCGTAAATCGGAACCGGATTTATTTACGCATGCGCATTGTAACCCAAAAACGGATGGACGGGTTTAACGCTCAGGCAAGAAAATTTGAGTTTTATAATATAACTAGACTAACCGTGACCCGTTGGGTTAGTATGTTATATTAGCTATGGAATTCATGTATGAGCGTGACACTTGTGGCGTAAAGAAAATGTTTGTTTTTTTTGACATAACAAAAACATTTCTATGAAAGTATATTAAAATGAAAAAAGCATATAGATAGATTTCTATGAGTCGTTCTGTTTATTATAATTGATTATTTGTGAAAATTTTTTTTACAGTTACTGAATTATAAGTGGTTGGCCATACTTATAGGTAAATGTGTACTGAACAGATACCATAATACTTATTATAGTTAAATTCAAATTTTGATATATCTGCTGTTTTTATTTTTATTTTTTACATCGTTCATTTCTGTATTACGTTTAAGTTATTTTAAACACCATTCTTCCCATGTTAAATAATAATTTCAAAATAATAACGTCAATATTTCAGCGTCCCAATTGTTCTTTAGTTTTATCTTGCTTTTCGCGTTTAAATTATCCAAATAAACAATTGTTAATATATCAGGTATAGCTAACCATGTCTGGATGGTGAGGGGGCATCGCCTCCTATGGGATGAAGTAAAAATAATAAACAGAGAGACCCACTGGAAAGTGAGAAAACTTAAAGAAACAGCTCACATGCTCGGACATAACAACCTACTGAGCAAACCAAGCATAGAGCTGAATGCAATTTGGACACCTCTGATAGAGAGAGAAAACCTTGAATAACAACATAGGTTTAACATTAACAAAAACCAACTAAGAATTGTCCTATTGACATATGACCGAGTGGTCCTAGACGTTGTATCAAAGTTTACAGTTACCCAAAGGTGCTGAGTTCAATCCTGAACGAAGGCAGTGAAAAAGTAACATTCAAATTAGAGAATCAGCTGGAGTCCAAACACGGTACCCCCGTAATAATAATAAAGGGTTGGGTTCGAGACTCTTAACAAACGGTTCCCCAGTTCGATACAAAAAACTTGACGAAGGCCGGAGGGCAAAACGGCCAAAACGTTGTGACAATAACAACCAAGATGAGGAAGTCAGTCCGACAATCTCAATCAATTGTTAATACTGTCCGCTTTTTCTTTTTACATCGTTCATTTCTGTATTACGTTTAAGTTATTTTAAACCCCACTCTTCACATGTTAAATAATAATTTCGAAATAATAACGGTCATGCGCAACCGGATGTCGTAAACCGGAAAGTGGGTTACATATATTTGGATTATTATAAACGCGTTTCAGCAAATGTTCTAAAATAAACAATAAAGTATAGCTCGAACTTATTTAACGAAATAGAAATTACATGTAATAAATAATTAATTATTTACATCCCCTTCCGAATGTTAGACACAAGGTCAGATATTTGATGGATGAAAGTGCTGTTTTTTTTTCTTCTTTTTTTATGTGGAACGAACTGGATTCGAACCTGGCACATCTGGGTTTTCAGCTCGGGTTGTTAACAACTTTTCTCTCGCCACGTAAAACGAATGCACCTCCGGACCATTCTTGTTATATTATTATATTGTGGCACATCATCTTACCTTGTGGTGGGGGAATTAAAAAAAATTATTTTAGTCTGTGTGATGTTATTAAAAATCATAGAAACAAAGAATGGGGGCGAAGTATGCAAGTAAACGTCAATGTGGAAATGCATACGGATTTGTATAGTAATTTTAAACTGATTGTTTGTGACAAGGGAAATAACCACGTTTTGCTGGCCAAGATGGGATAGTCTGAAATCGCTTATGTAATTCATCGTGTTTTCTGTTTTGTTTGCTTTTGTTTTTTACTGGCAAGCTAATATATCTATGTTATTTCTTCTCAGCTGAATGAAAATAAAAACTGGTATTAATCTACGGTTCTAGCTCTGAATCGCACCTAGTAACCAGACAACTTGACTGACTGATTTTTGTTTATTAGATCGACATGAATTTAACAATTTTATCTACTGATTTTAGCGCTTCATGTTTCCGCAATCATCAGTGTAGGAAATGATAATAACTGTCAGTTGAATAATTCAATCCCAAAGAATACGGATAATCAGTCCTTTTCTTAAAACTTTCGACATTGGTTTGATAAATTTGATTAATTAACCACGAACAAACTAATTATAAATACACGGTTAGTTAATAATGTAGTTATGCCAAGAGTTTGTGCTTTAAATATTTTGTCATACTGGGCAAACGAAAAATATCTATTAAAAGCAGGGCTAAACCTATAAATTAAAATATATTGAAGTGTTTTATGTGATAAGACTTAAGACATAAGCGTTTTATTAAAATAACATTGGACGCCATGTTTATTGAGGCAGAAATTAAGACGTTAATTTGTTTATTCAGAAAAACTATAATATCGAACAATATTTCTACGAATCTTTATTGATAGCAAGATGACGCTAAAGTACAGGGAGCAAATGGGAATAACCCTTCCCAAAATGAAAAACAATGCACGACTAAATAAGTAAAAAGATGTAATTTTAAAAAGATATAAAAAGGGACAATTTTCTCTGATATTAAATCCTCATTTGTGTTAATAATAATCGAAGTTTGGCAAGCGAAACGGAAAAGCAATCATTGAACGGTTGGAGGGAATTATAGCCGGCGCCATTTTGAATTTTACTTTTCTTTTTCATTTTTAACTTATTATTTCCACTTTAATTTTAGACACGCCAATGTATATCTATAAGGGGCGTTGACCATCTGTCGCTCGGTCTGTCACATTTCGGTTTGAAGTATGTCGCACTTCAGGATGAAAAACTTGTCCGTCAAAGTTAAGTTTGAAATATAATTTTCATTAATCGACATTTTTTAGTGCATAACTTATAAGCGCTTCTGTCTACAAATCGGTCCAATATAGTTAAATGTGAAATATATGATACTATCTCAATAGCCTTTCTGATAACTTATTTTTTTTAATATAGGAAGTTCTTAATTTATTGCGGACTATTATTCTCATCTTTCTTAGTTGTTGTTTCACGATGTCTCGGCTAACTATTCCTCTGCCCTTCGTCAGGTGGTAACCGCGACGAGAAAGGAACTCCGAATATCCTAAATAAATCCACAGCAATTAATGCCTTCCATAGTTGTTGTCGTCTCACCACGTTTTGGCCAAGTAAGATTTTGGCCGGCTTTGGGTAGGATTGAAACTGCTATCTTCAGAGAATGCTCGTCTGGAACCGTAGAGATTCTGGAAAGAGGCTTACTTGACCAAAATGTGGTTAGACGACAACAACTATGGATGGCAGTAATTGCTGAGGATGCAGTTAGGAGATTCGGAATTCCGATTCCGTTGTGGTTATCCCCTGACGAAGGCCAGAGGAATAGTCGGCCGAAACGTCGTGAAGCAACAACTAATAAAGATTAGGATAATAGTCCGCAATAAATTAAATATACTCATCCTAATAATGAATTCCAATTAAAATGATATATAAGAAGTTCTGCCAATTATTCGGTACTTCTGTTCAGCTTAAGTTTTAAAGATAAGAAACTCTGTAAATCAATGTTTTTTTTTTGTCAGGCTTAAGTTTGAAATATATGAAATGATAAGTCTTTCTGTCACGCGTAAGTTATACAGATAAGCAGCTCTGTCAATTGTCTGGTCTATCTTTAATTTGAAATGTTATCTTAGTCTGTCAGATTTCTAGATGCATCAACGCATTTCTATGAGAATAGGTTAAGTCAACGATCTGTTACTTTTTTGTTTAATTTGAAACTAGCCTGAGTAGCCGGCGTTGCCCAGATACTTGGAGGTGTGTGTTGAGGTTGAGCAAAAAAAAAAAAAAAAAAAAAGAGATAGTAGGCAGGCTCGAACCCGTACCGCGAAGGAGGAAAAGAATGTTTTAAAAAAACCTGACGTCTTGTCTGTGGCGCCCATCGCCAAACCGGAAGTGACGTAGGTTTAAATTAAGGATAGTCAATCGACAAGAAGACGATGACTTTCGAAAATATCGGTGAACAAAGCGACCCCTCTCTGTAGAAAAGTGCGCAGTTGCGGGTGAAGTAATTAATGTTTAAAGACGATTTTTTTTATATTCATCGCCCGAAGGATCGAGTTTCAAAATGATACCTATCTCGTGAGAATTCGTCGCCTCTGTCGAAAGTTTTAGGCCTACATACATACATACATACATACATACACACATACATTTAAACAGACTAGTGAGATTTATATTATAGATTTCCCTCTCAAATCGCGTAAAATGAACAAATTCATTTCCTGTATACTTGACTTTGTATTTTTTCTCTTTTTCCTTTTTATTAATTTTCACCTTTTTTTTGCCTTCAACTAAAATAAGCTTATACAAATAAAAAAGTATTTAAGAATTCTCTCCCTTGTTTCTATTTTCACGTTCTTTTTTACCAATATAACTGAGGTCGTCATTGAACGTCGAACTTATATTTTAATAACCTTACCCCCAAAAAGCTATTAATATAAACGGCCGCGGATTCATATGTTTAACAACGGAAGAATAAAGTTTTGAAGAAGATTTTTTGTATGTTTTAGCAATACTTTCAGTTCAAAAGTCAGAGAAATGTTATAGACATTGAACAGGGATATATTGAATTAGATTGCCATTGATTTATGGGAGTATCTTCTTTTATTTTATTTACAAAATATATCTTGCTTTATTCATAAGAAAGGGAGACGAGTAATATACATTTTTCTATATCTTTATGTATCATGGATTTGTATCTTATTTATGAGCTTGATAGCCGGATATATATATATATATATATATATATATATATATGTATATATATATACACAATATAAAAATACATCAGGAATCGAATATATATATTGTCTGTCATTATTTCTTGTACAAGACCGTATATATGTAAATATATATATATATATATTTATATATATATATTTATATATAAGAGAAAGAAAATTAAAACTGTAAGTTGAACTTTACAATCAAAATTTATTGTTCGATTGAATACTCCAATAAACAATTTACAAAATTTCAAAGAATGTTATTCTTATTATTATTCTCATCAGAGGACATAAAGAAATCAGTAAATTATATTTGTAGCAATGCTAGAATTTGCTAGTTAAGGCATTAAGTGAAAACGCAATTTATTGTAGTTATAAATTGCCAAATAAAAAAATGAAAAAATATTGGATATGTAAATAACTAATATAAAAACCAACCGCGCATAATAGTTCAGCTTGAATGAAACTCCTCTAGAGTTGATCCAAAATGCAAAATAGTTCTTTAGATAGAATGTATTTCAAGATAAATCCAGCGTGACGATGCATATCATCCGATTGAAAAGTTTTCAAAAATTCGATTGGAAAGTTCACAAAACATCTGAAATAATGAAATTTTTTTTGCTAGGCAGTGCAGTAGTCCAATGAGAAGTCTGTCTCTAGTATATATATATATATATATATATATATATATATATATATATATATGCATGTATATATATATATATATATATATATATAATATACATATATATATATATAATAGCAAGCAATCTACGAAAGATTAATGCAAGCAACAGTAAACGTAGTCACTAGTTTTGTCTTCTCTGCACCAACCTCTCGAACCGAAGGTTCTCAAGTCCTTCGCCACCCTTACTCAAGGCACGCCTCCATGCTGGTCTATCTTCGGCTAGCTCCTCCTACACATTCACATCGATGCCAAGAGCGATCAGATCCCGTTTGGCCACGTCTCTAAAGCTCAACACCGGGCGACCGCGGCTTCTTGATCCATTTGCCAGTTCGCTGTAGAGGATATCCTTAGGGAGACGGCCATCGGGCATTCTACGCAGGTGTCCAAGCCAGCGCGATCGTCGTATCTTGAGTGTCTGGAACAAGGAACGGCTGCCGGCACGTTTTAGCACCTCTTCGTTGGTGATTCTATCCCACCAATTGATGCTCATGATATGTCGCAAGCATCGGAGATGGTAGACGTCCAGTCTTTTCTCGTGACGAGCATACGTGGTCCAAGTCTCTGCTCCATACAGTAGGGTACTCAGAACACAGCATTCGTAGATGCGGCATTTTGTGCGAGAAGTGAGGTATTTATTGAACCATGCTCTTTCACGTAGTCGATTGAAAGTAGACGCTGCTCTACCTATGTGCGTTTGTAGCACCTGTTCAATGGATACTCCCTTGTTGTCGTTGGATCCAAGATAGGCAAAGTTCTCGACAGTCTCTAGTTCGTAGCAATTGATGGTGATTGATGATGCGTCACCCTGGTGCATCACAACTGTCTTCTTCACACTGATTACCAGTGCGACCTCTGCAAAGCAACGCTCAATTTGTCAAGCAGAATGCGAGACCAATGCAGCATCGTCTGCAAACAGCAGCTCAAGTATTAGGACTTTTCGAATCTTAGTTTTGACTCGTAGGCGAGCCAAGGAAAAAGTTCTCCATCAGAGCAAGTATGAAGGAACACACTGTCTTCATCCTCGTATATGTATGTATGTATGTGTGTGTGCGTGTGTGTATAATCGGTTCTAGATATTATCTATATATTAATACGATAGCGTGTGTATTCTTTTTTGTGTCACGCTTTCCAGCAAATTCCATTGGTTGAGATTTAAGAACATAGATGCTATCGTATCCCAGGCATAATCTTTTTCCTTCTCTTCGAGTAGGGGGGATGATAGTCTGGCGTTACTTTATTTCAAGTATATTTTAAGCAATGGGGTAGGGGATATGAAGTCAGTCCCGGAAAAAGGCTGAAACCGTTTACGATTTAAATATTCTTTAATTTAATGTATATTTTTTACAGTAGGCTGAGCGATATTAAATCAGTCCCGGAAATTGCTAAAACCGTTTACGCATTAAACATTACTTTATTTCATGTATATTTTTAACAAGAAGTCAGTCGCGGAAATAGCTTAAACAGTTAACGATTTAAACATTATCTTATTTCATGTTTATTTTTAACAGTGGAGTGAGGATATAAAGTCAGTTCCGCAAATAGCTGAAACAGTTTACGATTTAAACATTACTTTATTTCATGTATATTTTTAACAGTGGTGTGGCGGACATGGAGCCAGTCTCGGGATTGGATGAGATGAATACAAATATGTACTAGCAGAATACCCAGCGTCGCCCAGGATTAAATGAGATACGTGGAAAACATAAAGAAACAGAATACCCAGTCGTAAGTATGACAAATAATTGTCGAAATAAGTAACATATCCAAGCAACATGAAAAATGATGAAATGTGAGTTTATTGATGTGTTTGTTTGTAATGAGATAATCAGCCTATCAAAATTATTATTTTAGTGAGGGGGTAGGGCGATAATGTGGGTTAAAATTATGAAAAATGATTATCGAAATTTGTAATATATCCAAGAATTATTAAAAATGATAAAATGTGAGTTAATTGGGTGGTGTGTTTATAATGAAATCATCAGCCCAGACAAAGTATCAAAGTTATTATTTTAGTAAAAGGAGGGCGCTAATGTGGGTTGAAATTATGAAAAGTGATTGTCGAAATTAGTGATATATCCAAGAATTATGAAAAATGATAACATGTGAGTAAAATGATTGGAGTGTTTGTAATGAAATCATCAACCCAAGCAATATATCAAAGTTGTTATTTTAGTAAGGGGAGGCGGCCATAATGTAGGGCTAAATTATGAAAAATGATAGTCGAAATTAGTAACATGTCCAAGAATTATAAAAAATGATAGAATATGCGTTAATTTGTTGGTGTGTTTGTAATGAAATAATCAGCCCAGACAGTATATCAACGTTATTATTTTAGCAAGGGTGGGGACGATAAAGTGTTAAAAGGCTAGAATATGATGGTAATTTAATTCATGCTGCACGTCCACAGAATGTCCTGCAGCAATATATTACATATGAAAGATGCCGCTGTGGAATTTCCACAGGTCCTGCGAGTAAATTATTATTTTGTGTACCCACAGACAGTAGTGTTTCATGTTTAAGCAATCATGAGTGTAGAACATAACGAAAAAATAAGTGAGCGGTGAAGTTTTAAAGGAGTTCTAAATAAGTAAAACTAACATTTGACCATATATTCAAACACTACCGTGTTTGAATATATGGCTTCCAATACTTCAGTCTTTTTACAGTTGTATTATCCATGTATTTTGGGTTAAGATTTGTCTGAACTCGAAATGGAGACAGTTATGTTTTTTTGTAGATGTTAGAAGATTGCGTTAAGAGTCGACATTATGCAGAGTTAATCGGCAGGATAGTTTCGTGTTTGAGTAACTAACGTAACTATTGTTTTGGGATTACTGTAAGAGTATCACTCTCCCCTGGCGCATTAAATGCGTCAGGGGAGTGACATCGTTTTTTTTTCTTATATATTGAGGGTTGGGGAATTAATTTTTATTACAATTAGGTTTGTAGTCTTAAGTTTTTTAATATTAGATGATAAGTCGAATTTTACAATTGTTGTCATTTGGCGATACGAATCTATGTATGATATTTTGTATAGACTTTTCTTCTAATTTAAATGTATTATCAGATGTATTGATCAGAATCTCAAGAAACGGAATTTTGTTGTGTGGTAGTCGGATTTATTAAAAACTAAACTATGTTTGTGTCGTCGGCTTTTTAACGTAATATTGTCCGATAATACGGTCAGGCAATATTGGACTGCGCAAGCTGTAAGGCCAGGCATATAAAATCAATAATAGATAATTAATAAACTGGCTGCTTAGCTCATTGGCGTATTTGTTTATATTTGGTGTTAATCCCAAAAACGAAAACTAAAAAAGCCGCCAATGAGCTAAACAACCAGTCCAATATTATCGTACTGTTGATTTTATATGTCTGGTTTTACTGCTTGTGTAGTGATAGTGGCTGGAATTTAAGTTTAAGTGTAAGGTGTTAATTTAGATCAAAATCGCCTGTACCTTCTTTCATTGGATTATTTCGATTAGCAATTATTGACACTTATCGAGAACATTCCGATACAAAACCTAAGAACACTGCCGGATACATAAAATACCTTCGTGTGAAATTTCATAAAAATCAGCCTAGCTGTTTTCGAGTCCACAGCGAACGAACTCACACAATCAGACATACATAAAGTTCCGTTTACATAATTGTATATATATATATATATGTGTGTGTGTGTGTGTGTGTGTGTGTGTGTGTGTGTGTGTGTGTGTGTGTGTGTGTGTGTGTGTGTGTGGTTTGATATTTGACGATAAGTTTAAGAAATGTAATGTAAACGACACTGACTTTCATACCTGAGTTGACGCACTTCGAAAACAATGCGATAAAAAACGTCGGGCGTCAATAAACATCGTTTATCAACGGTTCAGTACATTTTAATAAGTCTTACGAAGCAAAGTAGTTGCAAGGAAATAAATTGTAGATACGAAATTATCGATAAGGTTCAGCCCTCATTCTCAACAACACCCACATAGTCACATATAATATAATTACATGCATACGTGTAATATTAATATGATTATATACATATGCATATATAAAACTAAATTAACAATAACAAACTAAATAAATATTTTTGTATAACTGTATGTGTCGTACTAAATTTTTATTTTTGTATATATTTATATATCAATATATGTACTATATATATATATATATATATATATATATATATATATATATATATATTAGTCCTCGCGCGAAAGAGCAGGACACAAAATGTTTTAAATAATAATAATAATAATAATAATAATAATAACAATAACAAAGACTTTCGCTTGCTGGGACTTCTATTGAGCGTAACCAGTTATACAGTCCTTTTGAAATTTTCATCTCTATTTTTCTCGTTATCTACTGAATATTTTTAGTGCAACCTATATGAAATATGTTCCTTATTAAATTGTAAAGATTTTCTATTCTGAAGGAAGTTTTAAAAAATTTAATCTAAAAAATTATTTTAAAGTTTTTGTTTAAAAAATACAGATTTTCTCATTATTCAGACATGTATGACAAAGGCGGAGTTGAAAAAAAAAGTTGTAGTGTGAGGAGAAATACAAACTAAAACATAGAATATTCAGACCTGTAATAATACAAAGAGGGGGTTGCAAAAATGAGTTGTGGTGTGAGGAGAAATACAAACTGAAATAGAGAGTAGGAGAGTTTTTCTAAATACATGCAAAACAACATTCATTTTTTAAAATCAAAATATATAAATTAAATAAAATATAATCTTAAAAAGATACGATATAAGTTAGAAAAGCATTTCATCCAAGGCATGAAAATTGTTAAACAAAATGTTTTTACTATAGGCATTAAAAATAAAGGTACAAGATTCAATTTGAAATTAATGTATTTTCAAAGTGCACTTTTATACAGTTTACAAAGTAAGGTATTAAATTTTTATACCTTTGTAAAATTTATAAAAGTGCACATTGAAGATAAATAAATTTCAAATTGAATCTTGTACCTTTATTTTTAAAGCCTATAGTAAAAACATTTTGTTTAACAATTTTCATGCCTTGGATGAAATGTTTTTCTAACTTGTATATATGTATATATATATATGTATATGTATATATATGTATATATATATATTCATATATATATATATATATATATATATATATATATATATATATATATATATATATATATATATATATATATATATATATATATATATATATATATATACATACGATATCAAAACATCGTTAAACTCACTACTCGTTCAAGCAGCCGCCAATAGCGTAATGGTTAGAAGCCTTGACTGCCGTATAAACGGTCGGGTTTCAATCCTGGCTTGAGGTAGTTGCCTGTCTAGCCGCACTGATGAGCTGTGAAACAGCGAAACAGTACTGTATGTGGATGACTATATATATATATATATATATATATATATATATATATAGCTAAGATCATCATATAATGATTAGATAACTCTGACAGAATTTAAAAACATTAAAAAAATAAATGTTTAAATTTCAGCAGTATTTCTCGCAGTTAATGGTAGACCAATGGATTAGGTCTTGCTAATGAAGCTAGAGATGGTTTCTGTTGCCGGTTCGAATCTATTGACACTCTACACTGATAATTCTGGAAAGGATGAAACACTAGTGTCTGTAGCTCTTTAATAATTAATATAGTAAATAATTATATATATATATATATATATATATATATAGATAGATAGATAGATAGATATAGTATTTACTATAATAATTATTAAATACCTACAGACTGTAGTGTTTCATCCTTTCGGGAATCATGACTGCAGAGTGTTACGATTAACGCCAGTCGAGAGATTTGAACCCCGGCAACAGAAGTCATGTCTGGCTTTATTAGCAAGGACCCGATCCATTCGGCTACCGTCAACCGCGAGAGATACAGCTGAAATCATAAATTTATTCTTATTATATGCTTTTAGCGTCAGTCAGAGTGATCTAATCATTATTTGACGATCTGCGCGTATGAGCTAAGTTGACCGCCTTTATTACAACTGAAAGTGCTATACGATAAGAAATAAGTTTCTTAAAGGGGCTGGCATTTTTATTTACTATAATAATTATTAAATACCTACAGATACTAGTGGTTAATCCTTTAAATACCTACAGACACAAGTTTTTCCTACTATATATATATATATATATATATATATATATATATATATATATAAAAGGGTGTTCCTTATCTTGTGCTAAGCATATTAAGCAATGCTCTTTGTGTAAACAAATGGAGCTTAGGTGTTTGAACAACATTGGTTATTCAACGAATAGCGTAACGGTTAGGAGCGCAGACTGTCGCCAAGTCGGTCGAGTCTAAAACCTAGCTTGAGTTAGCTGATAGTCTAGCCGCAATGATGAGCTGTGATATATATATATATATATATATATATATATATATATATATATATATATATATATATATATATGGCGGAAGTGAGAAAACATGGCTTTGGAAGCCTTTTACCCCAATACGATGTTCAGCATGTTAAAAATATATCTTTTGTTGGAAAAATCTAATGGACAAACATCTGAAGAAGTTGGTGGGGATAGGATATTTTTACGGAAACATAAATCGTAAAATTGCCTTCCCACTAATGAAATAGCTGTAATGGAAAAAATCCAGGAAATAAACGAAGGTTATAAAAAAGAAAACATGAGTCTTTGAATTTTCAACAAAATTTTGCACTATATATATATATATATATATATATATATATATATATATATATATATATATATATATATATATATATATATGTATGAACACACGCACATATATATAGGACTTAAGTAAGTTATGAAAATATATATGGCATTCAAGCTACGCAGAACTTTCAGAATTCTGAGAATTTTTCAGGCTATCTTATGAAATTGGTGTTACCATTTGTTATTATATACTCACGTAGTGTTTAGTTTGCTACTTAGCTAAACAGATTTTGTGTTATTCCTGCACCGGCTTTTCCCGACGAATTTATCAGATAGAGTTTTACTTTCATTATATTTCAGGTAATTAGCTATATTTTCTTTGTGCATTACAACGTGATCTAAGTTTAATCTTAACGTGTTTAGATATGTCTGCTTATATTCTGCTTATACATTGTTTTGATAAATTAAAGTATTATTATTGGCTCACAAGGAGCTTTCACACAGGTCATCAAAGATCTCATTGAAAACAGCCTGTGGTGTTCCCTGGAAGTCTCCCCAGATTTTCAGTACTCTCCACCTCCTTCGATAACATTTGCAAAATAAATTTGAATTATCGCCACAACTGCTTGTTATTCATTTTTCGTTGGCAGTGGCATTGGTCTTTACTGGAATTGAGTGGCAATAAGCTTCCCCAAGGTCACAGTTCTCTTTGCATTAATACAGCGGAGATCTGGTCAGTGCTCACTCCTCGGTCTTTCATTTCTCCTTAACTTTTCTTGTCTAATCGGTCTCGCTCTTTTTGGGGGGGGGCAGTGATGTGATAACGGGGGATGGGGGTAGGATTATAGAACTTATAGGTGTGCAGTTTCAATGTTCTTAGTTCCATGTAGCGCTTCATGTTTTGCCTCTCCAGCGCGTTTGTATGGCCTGCGCTTGTTGTTTATGTGTGCTAGTCTCCACATTTGACTTGTGCAGTTTAATACATTTTGCGGTTCTTTAATATTTGTAAATTGTATCTTACTACCTAACTCTATTTACGTATTGAGTACTGTTGAAGTAAATAGTAAATACCGAAAATGTGTGCATAATATTTTATGCAGATACATGAAATATATATATATATATATATATATATATATATATATCTGTAAAAATATATTTTCTTATAATATATACCGATCCTTTTTTTGAAATTATAGAAACATATTAAAAGGTATTTGCAGCTTCTCTTTCAATTTTCAGATTTTAATCATGTCAAATCACACTTTATTTCCTTTTGATGGATTGATTGTTGCTATGTTTTCTGATTAGTTAAGGGCATGACAGATTCACTGATTGATATCATAATTAATGATTGATTTTGCTCTACGCAACAGATACTGTCAAGAATTGTATAAGTCAACTGAATTAAAGGAATAACTTGTAAGATGGCCAGCATCATGAATTTTGGAATATAGTTTTTTGTCATTTATTCACTATGTGTGTGTGTGTGTGTGTGTGTGTGTGTGTGTGTGTGTGTGTGTGTGTGTGTGTGTGTGTGTGTGTGTGTGTGTGTGTGTGTGTGTGTGTGTGCCTGCCTGTTCAAAGATTGAATTATATTTTCCGATGATGAAGGAGGAAAGAGCATTTAAAGAATTAAATCGATCTGGACTATGATAAAATGTAAGTGTGGCAGTAGTGTACATGCACTGATTCTTTTTTATTTCTTCTCTTAAAACCCTAAACGAACGCCATAACGAAATGAAATATTAAAAAAAGAAAATGGACGACTTCAGAAGCTCTTGTTCGGATCGTTTTCCTCCTCAAGACGTTCTCAGAACGAATTTTATAACTAGTGCTTCCTGTCTGCAATTGAATAGAAAAAAAAAACCGTGCGCCTAAGAACAAATCAAAACTAAAAGGAAGTATAAAAATAATTTGTTAATTTCGATAAAACTGTAGATATCTTGACACACTAACCCAGACGAACCCCCTCTTATCTATTATCATACGTATTCAAGTTCGAGAGCGCCATTACTGATCCACTAGAACATTGCGAGTCTGTCAATCGATCGTAAAATGCGCGATTTTGGTGCAACCCTAGCCGGCAATCGTTACTAGCAAGTTCAATTCGTGCAATCTTTCCAATTAATACATGCTTTTCACTAAAAAAATGAGCCAAGAAAAAAATACTCGTAAATATAATTAAACACTTAGGTTGTGTGATATATTAATTTAAATATATAAATCTGTTTGGTAGTGACAATTGCGCAGTGGTTACTGATCAAGGGGGTGGGTTTGTTATATATCGTTCAACTTCCTTTGGTTGTGTTAGGGTTAGGGTTAGGGTTAGTTTGGCATGCCTCGTTCAGCTTCTTTTGGTTGTAATGATTCATTTTTTGAAAAAAGGTGACTATATTTTACTATCCTCCAACCCGGAATAATCTTTCTATACATTGTATATCCATCTATCTATCTATCTATCTATCTATCTATCTATCTATCCATCCATCTATCTATCTATCTATCTATCTATCTATCTGCTATTATATAAAATGAACTTTGTCTGTGTGTGTGTGTGTTTTTCGTTATATTTTATTGAAGATTGTAATGCTCGGTATAGGGTAGCCAAACCAACTGCCAACATTGCCCTGCTTTTTATTGAAACCAACCGAGAGATCTTTTTAGTATCCTCGCTGTTCCCTGAAGTGCAATTTTCTGGTTTCCACTTGGTTCCCCAGGAATATAAGTTAGGGCTTCATGTTCTTCTTCATAAGCCCTGTGGCACCTATAATAACTGGTATTATTGATATATCTCTAAGATTGCAGTTTCTTTTCACATCATACATGAGACCTTGATATTTAGTCTATTTTTCTCTTTCAGCTCTGTTCAGACCTCCATCATTAGAGACGCTCACGTCAACCACGGTTGCCACTCTTTCTGACTTATTCCATATAACTATGTAAGGTTTGACAGCAGCATTTTCAAGGTAGGTGGCTGTAGGGATTACATGGTCGCAATGTATCGTATGTAAGTCATTTCCAACTGTTCTTTCAGGTTGATGTTCCCAGGACTTGCTGCTAGATTGGATGTTTAATTTTTTTACAATCTGTGTATGTATGTGCGCGTGAGTTCGTTCTTTATGAATAATATTTTATCCTCCAACTTGAAATAATTTCGCTATCTATCTATCAATCTATCTATCTATCAACCTTATGCACATATGAAGCTGTTGAAACAGGTAATGTTTCTATCGAATCCAAGAATCTTCACGAAACTAAAAACGGAACCCTTCGTTTATTCACGTAGGTAACATGCTTCGCTCAGTTACACATGACCGGATAGAGGTCCTAACTAATTATATAGAGGTCCTATATATATATATATATATATATATATATATATATATATATATATATATATATGGTCTAGAGTTCGATTCCTAGAAACAGTCAAGCTACGCTGATGAGAGGTAGTTACCTTGAAACACGCGTGTACGTACATTACTGTTTTAAAAATGAATAATGAAAAATATATACGAGGGGCGTGCGATAAGTAATGCCCCTGACCCACTTCCAGTTGTCTGATCTAGCTGAAATTTTGCATGTGGAATGACTTATATCTCTACCGGTTATGTGGCAAATTACAGCTCTGAACTAATTGTGGATTCTGTTTTCCAAGTGTTTGAACTAAGTCAGGTGTGAAACGAAGCCTGTTGAATGTCGAGCAGTGATCCGGTTTTTGATGAAATGAAAAAAAAACTTATGGTGATAATGAGCTTGTAAAACGCTGGCATCTTGAATGCAAACATGGCCGGAAGTCTGTGGAAACAGCTCTCAGACCTGGTCGCCCCCCTTCTGCCATTGATGAGGCATCTGTCCGTCAAGTTGAGGCTGCCATTTTGGAATATCGGCGCATTACAATTCGCCAAATAGCCCAACATATCAAGATTAGTACAGGGTCTGTGGAAACTATCATTCATGACCATTTGTATATGCATAAGGTGTCTGCCAGATGGATTCCCAGGTTGCTCACACCATTCCAGAAGCGAGAACGCGTCGAGTGCTCGAGGATAAATTTGGAGATGCGCTAAGAAGATGAGTCAAAGTTTTTGAAAAGATTACACAGGAAGAAACCTGGGTCCATCACTATGTAGTCAATGCAGTGGAAGCACTTGGATTCACCACCTCCAAAGAAGGCAACGGTGCAGCCCTCCGCTGGCAAGGTCATGCTCACAGTCTTCTGGGACCAGGACGGAGTAGTGATGGCAGATTTCCTGGCAAAGGCTACCACAATTACAGGAGCCTATTATGCTTCACTTTTGAGGAAATTCAAGGAAGCTATCAAAATCAAGAGGCGGGGCAAGATCAGCAAAGGTACCCTCCTCCTGCAAGACAACGCTCCGGTCCATAACTCGCATGTCGCCAGATCAGAAGCACGGGCGTGTGGTTATGAAATCTTGCCGCATCCTCCCTACTCTCCTGACCTTGCACCTTCGGCCTTCCCCTCTTTCCAGTCATGAAGTTGTTTTTGAAAGGAAAGCGTTTCCCAGATGATGCAGCCTTGATTTCTGAAGTCACGTCGTGGTTGGAGGACCAACCTGGTGTGTTCTACAAAAACGGTCTCCATAGCTGCATCAAACAATAGGAGAAATGCATAACACTGGGTGGTTCCTATGTTGAGAAAGACTAATAACTGTGCCAAGTTTCGTTGCTCTGCTCTATGGGAAGTGGGTCAGGGGCATTACTTATTGCACACCCCTCGTATATATATGCATTACCTGTAAATATTTCGTTGAAAGTACTCTGCTTAACGTTCACGGGGAACATGAGTTGAAACAACTGCCATGGAGGAATTGCTACAAAGAAGGATCGCTCTCCCAACATTGCTAGAAAGTTTCTTATGCCTGAGAATATCCTGTACTTCCACAAGGCCATAATTCGCCCATGTATGAGCATTAATTTGGGATGGTGCATATACTACTAGACTCTAACTCCTGGACAGAGTTTAAAAAGAGAATCTCAAACCTTTATAGGTTCCGCACTGTCAGCTAGGCTGCAACCGCTGTCTCAACCGAAATCTTGCATCCCTTTGCCTGTTTTACAAGTATTTTAATGGCGTGTGCTCCGACAAACTACAAGTCATTGCACCCTCTCGACGTAAATACCCTCAACAAACCCAACAGGCAGCAAAATACCAATCCTACACAGCAGAGATCACCAGCTGCCAAAAAAGCCTCCTACTAATAGTTTTTTTCCTAGAACTGCTAAACTTTGGAATTCCCTTCCGGGCTCCTGCTTCCCTGACTGTACTGACATGCAGAAGTTCAAGTGTAATGTAAAAAGACGGCTTACTGATCAATTCTCTACATAGTATCTCTGCAAATTCTGTCCCAGATAGTAGCACCTTACATCAGGGTGGCACTGTGCCTTGTTTGGAGTGAAAATGAAATATATATATATATAAACATTGTAAAAATTATACCTGATAAATATATTTACGTGCATCAGCATACATTTTTGCATTGTCGATACTTTTCTTCGTGTGAAAAAGGTCCACCTTACAGGTTGAGCTTTATATAATTTTGATAAATCCCTTTTTTAAAAGATCCTTCGATATTTCTTGGATCCCTTTACAACGACACACACACACACACACACACACACACGCGCGCGCGCGCGCGAATTTAGACAGAATTCTTTCTTTAAACAAACCTTGTTAAACATAACAGGATTTCACTGTTTGGTTATACGTAAATATATATTTTTTAATTTTACTAATGGTATCTTTAAGTCAAAATCATTCAAATGCAGTCAGTCAGATGAAAAAAACTATTAGAGTATAAGGTTTTCCGCTATCTAGGAAACAGTGGAGGGGTGAGATTTTGCTGCTTGCCGAGTCATCAATTGGGCATACGTGCTGTTAGTTAATCAGAGCACATCCTATTAAAACATTTGTAAGACAATCCCAGGGATGCAACACTGTGACGATGAGACAGAGGTTTGAGCTTGCGACACCTATTAGATTTAAGACTCTCTTTTTTTTTAAAAATTCTGTCTAAGAGTAGAAGACTAAGGGTAGATGTACCATACTTTGATGTTGCAAAAATATTCCATGCATGAGCGAATTGTGAGATGTACGATACTCTCTGGTGTGAGTAATTTTTAGCACGGTTAAGAGAGCCGACCTTTTTTGCAGCAAACGTGTCAACATCCTCAATTGGCGTTTCCTTGCCTCTGAACCCAAGCAGTACCAATTCAGCAAAGGTGTAATTGCTCAACCCTTGCCTCACAATTACACGCGCAGCTACCCTTACTGGGTGTCAATTGTCTCTTGAGACTGAACTTTGTTATCGCTCTTATATTTACAAAGATGTTTGAGCGTTGTCTTCCCAACACACTGGAAAACAATATCAATATGTCCTGTATTTAAAATTTCAAGTGATCGGTTATCTTCCTATCAGTCCAAACCAATATGTCACTTGTGCATCATGAGTAAATTGTTGGAATCTGTGTAAAATAGAGAAGCTACTTATTTAAAATAATATAACAGGGAATAACATAACGTAGAATATAAAATTTAAAAAAAAAAAGAAAAGATATTTGACTAGCAACAGGAAGTTATTATAGAAAACAACCCTTACACAATTAGTTCGATTTACGCATATAGCACATAATCATACAGTCATATAATTGATTCTCCATGCACCATCTACAGCAAGACATTGTAAGAGAAAGAAAACTTTAAATATGCCTACGTAAAGTTTTAAGAAATTTTAGCAAGAACACAATGCAGTTTATATGAAAGTGGAAATTTCATTACTGTAGCTCTTGTTTTTGTCTTTTGATCTCTCTTTCGCCTTTCTTTTTCTCTCTTCGTCTTTCTTCTGCTACAAGTGCCATTAAAATATTGAGAAAAAAAGAGAACAGCTCCTTGATTTCTGTAATTGATTTGTTCGATCGATCAGCTCAATCAAAACGAATCATTTTTATCACTGCTGGTCCCAACCTGAGTCTGATCAATTTTTAGAATCAGAAATCGATAATGAGCCTGATAGTACGGCGGTAACAAGCTGCAAGAGTTTAATTTCTTTCCGTTTATTCTTTGCAAAAAAGACAATATCTACTTATGTTTGTATGTCTGTATTCCCGTTTTCGATCTCTCTCTCTCTCTCTCTCTCTCTCTCTATATATATATATATATATATATATATATATATATATATATATATATATATGTGTGTCTCCTTGTCTATATATTTATATTTATATATAAATATAATTATTTCATATATACATTCACATAATATTATGAAGAGATTAAATATATTGTGTTTACATTTTCACTACATATTTTAACAGTACTTAATACGTGATTACAGTGGTGTAGCAATCGCTATATAATTATAGGTGACTAGCAGTTCAGCCCGGCTTTGTTCGGGCCTATGTACTGTTCATAACTTACCCTACGTGTAAATACACTTCATGTAAGATTTCAAATATATAGACCGAAATTTTTCTGAGTAATTTCATAGAGACAGCAAAGGTCAATTTATTTCAATTTTGACCCCAATTTTGACCCTTTAACATTTATCACTTTGATCTTAAATCAAAATGAAAGGTTTTACTCACGTCTAAGTTACCTACATCTAAAATTTCAAATGTTTAGACCTAAAATTGGCTGAGTAGTTTGCTAGAAACCGCAAAACTCAAAACTCAAATCTTTTAAACTTTGACACCTTGGCTGCTCAAATTCTCGACCCAAACCGATTAAAAAGCTTGCCCTATCTCTAAATACACTTTATGTAAAATCTCAAATGTTTAGATCAGAAATTGACTTAGTAATTTGGTAGAGACTGCAGAAATAAATGTTTTTTTTTTTAATTTGACCCCAATTTTGGCCCATTAACATTTATTTTTTGGCCGAAATAAAATTATGAAGTTTGATTCATGTCCAAGTAACATATATTTAAAATTTCAAGTGTTTAGACCCAAAAAGGTGTTTGGTAGAGTTTTCAAAGGTAAAATTATTGAACATTGACTCCTTGACAGCCAAATTTTTGGCCGAAAACCGACTAAAAAGATTTTCACAAATCTCATTACCACTTTTGTAAAATCTCAAAGTTATTTGGTAGGGAAATGTACACAGACATACACACACATTTTCACTTTTATATATATATATAGATAATAATAATATAATTTTACAGATAATAATATAAATTATAGGTCATATAATTATATATATATATATATATATATATATATATATAAGTAAATATCCATAGTTCATAGTGAGTTCAAAATTTAATATTTTAAATTCAAATCCTAAATAAAACGATGCATAAATCAGATCTGGCGAAATGTATAATACGATCTTACAAAATGGTTAATTGTATGTATAGACCGCTTCATACCTGCAAAACAATTCCATCAAAAGCCTAACACCCAGCCGTGGTTCTTTCCAGAATGTGCTACTGTCATTACCTAGAAATCACCTGTAAAAGAGTAATAAAGAACGCGAGAGAGTTGTATGTTCAGTCCGCCGAGTCCAAAGTAGCTGAGCAGCGGTTTGGTTCCCATCAATTTTGGCAAATAACAAACAGAATCCTGAACAGAAACGTAAGCTCTATCCCAACCATTATAAATGGACCTGAGGTAATCTCGTCAGCATCGAACAAAGCCAAACTCTTTGCCAAGAACTTTACAGCTAATTCTACCCTTTGCGATTAAGGCCGCCAACTCCTTGGTATGTTCTTCGGTATTTGAAAACACACTACGCGACATGCAAATATCTGTGCGTGATGTTAACACGCAAATCAAAAACGTTAATTCCAGTAAAGCAAGTTGCGCTGCCGACATTCCAATTATAGTGTTGAAAAAACTTCAACCAGAACTATCTCCCATACTTACAAAACTATTTAAGGGTCGTCTTCCCAAAACTCTGGAAAACAACATCAAAAAACAACATCAGTATGCCCCGTATTTAAAAATTCAGGTGTTCGATCATCTTCCTCTCAACCAAACCAACATGTTTCCTGTGCATCCTGAGTAAATTGCTGGAATATGTGTTAAATAGAGAAGTAGTCAACCACATCAGCAAAAAGAAAAAAAACTCCTCCTTACTGACATGCAATATGGTTTCCGTTCTGCTAGATCTACAGCAGATATGCTAACAGTTATATCTCATAGGATTAGTGAATCTTTCGACGGAGGCTTCCTTTCTAGGACAATTGCTCATGACATATCAAAGGCCCTTGATATGGTATGACATAAAAGTTCTACTTCACAAAGCCTACAACTATGGTATAGCTGGAAATGTTTTCTCAATTTATAAATCTTTCTCTCTGGTAGGGTCAAAATAGTAGTGGTTGATGGGCAGAAATCAGAAGATCACATTATTAATGCTGAAGTTTCTCAGTAGTCAATCCTCGGGTCAAAGACCATTTCTGATCTGCATTAATGATCTCCCAAATTACATCCTAAGATCATTCGTAGACGGGGCAGTAATCTATGGCAACACTTCAAAGGCTGTAAAAGAACAAGTTCTCTCTGATTCTTTCTCCTTTGATGTTGAGCACGTTTTACAATGGGGAAAGAGATTGCTGGTTAATTTTAATGCATCTGAAACCGACCTTCTATCTTTACATCATCAACGCTCTTATCCCTATCTGGCATTAATTTAAATGAATGGGTCTCGTCTTGGGGAGGCTCCATGTTTTGGCAAGCATATAGGTCTGACCTTTATTCCTGGTCTGAAATGGAACACGTGCATCAGATCTGTTGCTAAGGTCGCTGGAAAAATGGTAGGATCATTCTACCGCTTCAGTAGAGATCTCACTGTTTATGCAATTTTCTATCTATATAAAAGCCAAATACTATAAGGATAGAGTACTCTTGCTGCATCTGGGAAGGAGCTGCTAGAAGCAGCTTATCCTGCCTTTACAGAGTTCAAAATAAGCTTATTAGCCTAGTGGGGCATGCCCTTTTCTGTTCTCTGCAATCGCTTTCCCACAGAAAGACCTTGCGAATCCGTCTCTGCTTTATCGTTATTTTCATGACAAATGCTCGTCTGAGCTCCAATCTATGGTCTCCGCTGGCCAAACGTTCATGAAAATGCTCGTCTATCTAAAACCACTATCAATAATTTCCCCACTCTATTTGCGCCTAAACCTAAACGTAGATTCCATGAAGAAAGCTTCTTTCTTAAAACTGCACGCCCGTGGCACTCTCTTTCGTTTTCCTGCTTTCCAGCTGACTGCAATATGGTCATGTTTAAGTCCAACATAAAACGTTCTTGATGAACCGTTCCCTTAAGTAATCCAATTTACCAAATTTCCACTACTAAAAATTACCACGATAGTGTCCCATTGACTACTGTACACTAATTAACACTTATCTTCGAGTGGCCTCCGGGCCTTGATAAGTGGTGACTCCTTTGTAAAAAAGTCTAATATTGAACCAATGTGATACTACTCTAATTAGTCCAGAAATATATTGAGGTTTTAAGGGAGTTCAGGAACAGATTCTGTCGGAAGAGGCCGACACTTCAAATCAGGTCAGTGGCGTTTCTACCAGGACAATGCACCAGCCCACAGCCCCATCCTTATTACAGACTATTTGATCAAGATGGATATCAAGACAGTTTCTTCGTCATCCCTATAGTTCAAACCTTTCTCCCTGTTACTTTTGATTATTCCTTAAGCTCAAGGAAAACCTTTGAGGCTGTCGTTATTGGACTATTGGAAAGACGAAAGATGCTATTACGAGAGTCATTGGCACGCTTACATGAGGGGACTTCCATGGATTCCTCCAGAAGTTGTTGGAACGGTACGATAAATGCATTGCAGCCGGAGGAGATTATTTCGAAGGGGACTAGAGTTTCATTTATGTACTATCAATAAAAGTTCCTATACAAAAAAGTCTGGCAATTTATTGAAGACACCTCATCTTTATTGACCTTGGTAATCAATTAATGGCACAAAATCTATACAATCATATAGAGGCTGATGCAGGTTATCAAATATGATGGCAATCTTCTGTCTAATAAGACAATAGCTCTCTGCATCATCTGGTGCACTGCTTCATCTGCTGTGGCTTTACAGTTCGAAGTTGGAATTGGATCTTTGGATGCAGGCCTGGGCAGCTGATAAGAAGACCGAGGTGTGCCCAGTAATGAGGGTTTCTCTCGAGACGTGGTCGCAGAGTCCGTATGATAGTTATAGCTGTATCAAAATGAAAGCGAAACCCTTAAATGGTTCTCCTTTAAAAGAGTTGAGCGAAAGAACCGCAAATTCCGTAACGATGAAAATTTTCATATATTTCCAATTTTGACGATAAAATAGAGATCTTTATCGAACTTATGATTGTATCACAAAACATTGTTCTGGTACATTTCTCATATGCCGAAAGAAGAGAGAAAGAGTAAGTTGTATTTTAACTGTGGACAGACATACTTGCTTCTTTATTACACAGATGATATATAGTTGTACGAGAAAAAAAAAGATTACTGATCCATCTTGAACGAGCTGAGCAACGTCATTCTACGATTGGTAATGTTGAAATTATTAACTCTTCGGTTAATCGTGCGTGTGTAGTTGGGTAAAGAAGAGAAAGACGATCCTCACACATACCCTACGAAGAGGAAGACCGTTCCGTTAATTCCGATTGATCAAGTTTTGATGTCTGCGACGTCTCGAACCTTTTGATCAGGAATTTGGTCGACTGTAATTTCGGTCGACGAGAGACGAGAAGCAAGTCCTGTTCGTCGCCTCGCCTTGCTTCATCGCGTAGGAAAAGATGTTACAAGAATTCAATTAACAAATTATAGATTCCAATTTAATAAAATGCCAATCCTTCTTATTTCTCTTCCTCGTTATACATCTCCCTCTATCTCTCTCTTTTTCTCTCCCTCTCTCCCTCTCTCTCTCTCACTTTCTCTCTCTCTCACTCTCTCTCTCTCTCTATATATATATGTATATATTATATAGATATATATATAGATAGATACATTTAGATATCCATATAATAGATATAATATATATATATATGTATATATTATATAGATATATATATATAGATAGATACATTTAGATATCCATATAATAGATATAATATATATATATATATATATATATATATATATATATATATTATATTATATTTTAAAGACAATATATATGCTGCTCCCCATGTGGAGGTACCAAGTTGGTTAAAGGCAAAATTATTCTCAACTTGCATTTAGGTAAAAATGCACTTTCGTAAGTATTTGAATTCATTCAAAAACGTATCGCAAAAACAAAAAGAAATAACATCTAAATAAATCGCGATACACCCGGACAGTCGAGCGAGATGGACGCACGGATAAGGGGTTTAGGCTCATTACCGCAGGGTCCCGATTTCGAATCTCGCTAGATTCAGCCACTGTGATGAGTCGTAGACGACGAAACACGTGTTAGTGGGTAATTATATTTTAAAAACAGAAAACACGCTATGTGATATACGTATATCTGTACGTGATGTTGCGAAGCTAATCAAAAACCTTGATTCGAGTAAAGCAACTGACCCTGATGGTATTCCAATTATAGTACTCAAAAAACTTCAACCTGAACTAGCGCCCATACTTACAAAACTGTTTAAACGTTGTCTTAAGGATAATAGTTTCCCATCTCCCTGTAAAATCTCATCAGTATGCCCTGTATTTAAGAATTCAGGTGATCGCTCATCCCCCTCTCAGTACAGGCCAATAAGTCTCCTGTGCGTCATGAGTAAGTTGCTAGAAACTGTGTTAAATACAGAAGTAATCAACCATCTCAACAAAAATAAACTTCTTAGTGACACTCAATATGGTTTCCGTTCTGCTAGATCTACAGCAGATGTCCTTACAGTTATATCGCATAGGATTAGCAAATCTCTCGACGGTGGCAATCTTTCTAGGGCAATTGCTCTTGACATATCTAAAGCCTTTGATAGGGTATGGCATAAAGGTTTACTTCATAAGATCGCTAGCTATGGTATAGCTGGAAAAGTCTTCTCAATTATTAAATCATTTCTTTCTGATAGGTTCATAAGAGTAGTAGTTGAAGGGCAAAAATCAGAAGCTCACAGTATTAATGCCGGTGTCCCTCAGGGATCCATCCTGGGCCCAACTCTTTTCGTGATCTACATTAATGATCTTCCAAATCATATCCTTACATCATTTGTAGACATTTATGCTGACGACACTACCATTTATGGTACCACATCTAAGACAGTAAACGACCAAGTTCTCTCCAATTCTCTCTCCTCTGATCTTGAGCACGTAGTACAATGGGGAAAGGAGTGGCTGGTTACTTTTAATGCATCTAAAACCAAGCTTCTCTCTTTACATCATCAACATTCTAATCCACATTTGTCATCAATTGAAATGAATGGCTCTCGTCTTCAGGAGACCTCAAGTTTTGACAAGCTTCTGGGCTTGACCATTACTCCTGATCTTAAATGGAACACGTATATCAAATCTGTTGCCAAGGCCGCTGGAAAAATGGTGGGATCTTTCTATCGATCCGGTAGATATCTCACTGCTGATGCTATTCTCTATCTATATAAGAGCCAGGTACGTCCAAGGAAGGAATACTGTTGCCACATCTGGGCAGGAGCTGCTAGAAAGGACTTGTCCTGCCTTGATAGAGTTCAAAATAGACTTCGTAGCTTCGTAGGAGATGTCCTTTCTCTTCCTTGCAACCTCTATTTCACAGAAGAGATGTTGCGAGTTTGTCTCTGATGTATCGTTATTTTCATGGAAAGTGTTCAACTGAGCTTCAATCTATGGTCCCCCCTCGCCAAACTTTCACAAGAAACACTCGTCTAGCTGTAAACACTATCAATAATTTCCCCCACTCTTTATCTGTGCCTAAACCTAAACGTAGATTCCATGAACAAAGCTTCTTTCTTAGAACTGCACGCTTGTGGAATTGTCTTCCGATTTCCTGCTTTCCGGCTGACTTCAATATGGTTGTGTTCAAGTCTAAAGTAAATAAGTTCTTGATGAGCCGTTCCATATAAGTTATCAAATTTACCAAATTTTCATTACTAATGATTACTATATTGACCAATTTCTACTGTACACTCTTTAACCCTTATCCTTGAGTGGCCTCTGGAACTTGATAATGTGGTGATGCCTTTGTAAAAAAAAAAAAAAAAAAAAATGCACCTCTCCATGTGGGGGTAACAAGTTTGTTAAAGGGAAAATTATTCCCAACTTGCATTTAGGTAAAAATGCACTTTCGTAAAACAATTGAATTCATTCAAACGGTATCACAAAAAGAAATAACATCTAAATATACATATATTGCTTTTAGTTCATGTTAGCACTATACCTGAACTAAATTATTCAATTAATATATATATATATATATATATATATATATATATATTATTATTATTATCATTTCTGAGTACTTAAACTGCATTCTTTATTTTTTACATTGTTTTACTCAAACCTTCTTTGTATATTGAATTTTTAGATATGTATGGCTAGGTTTCCTTCCATCTTATCTCTTTACATTTCTGGTACCAAAAGTACTTCAGCTTTTATGCATTTTTATTCTCATCAAATTTATATGCTAATTAACATGTTGCAGAATAGATCTTATAATCTTATTAATATTATTAAATTTACTTATATCTATTATTAATATTTATTTTTTATATATTACTATAAATAGTAACTGTATTGTATCTGCATTTTGTTATTGGGGAAGTGGTATTTTTTTACTGGAGAGCCATTTATTTTATACAGCTGTTTTGTTTTTAAATCACCGAAACAGCTACATGGTAATCAGCTGATGATCCCTGTTTTCTATTTAACAAATTTTAGTGAAGATTTTCATTTGATTTAATCCTTATATACTTAAATTCTCTTTTATTATATTAGACATTTTAGAAGTCGGCTTATGCAAGTGATAAATCTGCGATAGGTTAAATTATTATTATTATTATTATTATTATTATTATTATTATTATTATTAATAATAATAATAATAATAATAATAATAATAATAATAATAATAATAATAATAATAAAGACACGATCGCATTGGACTCCAGATATATTAGGAGGTGTGTAAGAAGATTGGGATGTAGTGTGTTGGAAAATGGTTTGAGGAGGTGCCTGATGAAGTGAGAACAAGTGAGGATGGCAAGGTAGAGGTATGGTTCGATAAAAGTGTCATAACGACCAAGCAATTGAAATATAATCGTCCGGATTTGGTCGTCATTGACAAAGTCTAAAAAAACTGGCAGATTGTAGACTTTCAATACCCTGGAACAGGAATGTGAGAGAGAAGGAGAACGATAAGTGGAGCAATTATGCTCCATTGGCCTTGGAGATAAGGCGTATACACGGGTTTAAAACACAAATAATCCTGTTGTAGTTGGTACACTAGAAGTAGTATCAAGTCGTCTGGAAGGACAATTGAAAAAAACTACAGTCCCCGATGTTTTAGGTGACCTTTAGACCTCTGTAATTGTAGGCACCACCAACATCCTTAGGAAAACTCTTGATCTTTGAAGCTCCTGGTTTGGAGCCAGGATTGAAGGAAATCCTCTAGAAATGAATTCAATTCTATTCCAGGGAGACGTTGATAAATGAAATCAGAATTATTATTATTATTATTATTATTATTATTATTATTATTATTATTGTTGTTGTTGTTGCTGTTGTTGTTGTTGTTGTTGTATTTCTGGGAATTATAATTGCATTCTTTATTTTTATTTTTACATTATTTTACTCCAAGCGTCTTTAGATTATATATATATATATATATATATATATATATATATATATATATATATATATATACATATATATAGTAATTTATAAAATATATATGGCGATTAAGCTACACTGAATATTCGGCGTTTCATCCACTCTAGTATTCGTCAGGCTTATGCGCGAATTCTGTGGTTATTTTTCGTTTTTATATGGTCCTCTTCTGTTGAGGATTTTAGTTAGTCAATCCGCTTTCTAGTATCCACCGCGCCCCTTCCTATCAGCCAATGG
Source organism: Euprymna scolopes (assembly GCF_053919585.1). NCBI lineage: Eukaryota > Metazoa > Mollusca > Cephalopoda > Sepiida > Sepiolidae > Euprymna > Euprymna scolopes. The sequence goes on along the minus strand of NC_136490.1, from coordinate 28,668,323 downwards.
ACATGCATTTTATCGAACAAATGATCTGTTTTAGAACTAGGTTAGTGGTTTAAGGCATACCTTTTCCTTTTTTTACACACATATATGCACATATATATACACATATATATACATACATACATGTGTGATCGTTTATGTATATTCATGTTTATTTAATTTATTTATTTGTTTATTTACTGTTGTTTTTGTTAGTTTTAAAGCTATTTTGTATCGCTATTCTAGAGTAAGTTTTATTTTGGGAACACAGTTATTTGCTATTTCTCTTCTACAGTTTAATAGATTTTGGGGTCCTGTAAAGTACAGGATAGCAAATTTTTTCATGAAGGCATAATTTACATGGCTCGTCTAAATGCCTACACGTGGTAGCTTGTCTTATTATTTTCCATTCGACTACCGGTGAATGTCCGCTTTCTTTGAGTTCCCAGTTTTTATTCGCTAGTGTTGTTTTTATACGGTATTTTTTATTGTTGAATGTACTTTTGTGGTCATAGTATCGGGTTTTGAAATCTAAGGAAGTCATGCCTACGTAATATTTCTTGTTATTCGGGATTTTTTTCGCAGATATTGTTGCCTGATAAACTACGCTTTTTGTTAGACATTTGTTTTGAACTGGGCAAAGTGTGCGGTGTCTACAGTTGCATTTATCTTGTTCGTTATTAGTATTTTTATTTATGGTATGGTTGTTCTTGTCCGGGGTTGGTTTGTTATTATTATTATTATTATTATTATTATTATTATTATTATTATTATTATTATTATTATTATTATTATTATTTCTGCTAGTGTTGGTTTTATTTTTGTCATGGTGTCTACTTCTTTTATTGTTTAAAATTTTCGCAAAAACTGTAGGATAACGTTAAGGTATTTTTATTGAAGATTTTGTGTAAGGGGTTGGTTGCGGGAAAGTGTTTTTCAATAAGATCTAGAAATTTCTTGCCAAGTTTTGTTTTTAACATTTGATTGTATGGGGGCCATATACCAAATTATAGTTCTTTTTCTTCTATTTTTAATTTTATTATAGTTGTTGGTGTTTTGTTGCTTATATTTGATATCGATATTTTTGTATCCACTATTTTGTAGGGCTGTTTCGTAGATATTGGTTGACCTTTTAAATGCATTTTCATCGCTTGAGTTATTACTGGGTCTACTTACGATCGAGTTAGGAATGTGTTTTATAATTGATGGTGGGTGATTGGACTTAGGGTTTACGTAAATTGGAGTACCGTTATCTTTTAAGTATGGTTCACATGTGTTTTATCTAAGTTTAACGTGACGTCCAGGAAGTTATGTTATTTTTATGTTAGCTGATACGTCTGCTTTTAGGCATTTCCTTGTGTATGATTTTCTTAAAGTTTTCTTCCTCGACTTTGTTGGAGTTTTTTTTTTATTATAGCTAGTCCGTCATCTCTATATAGGGCGATATCCGTAGTATCAAATATGCTTGTTAGGGTATATAGAATGAATAATCCCACAAGATCTGATGCCTCTGCAGAATCCCTGGCACCCATCGCCAAATCAAACGAATTTTTCATTTTAGTTTTTATCCATTGGTTATTGTTATTTATTAGAACTGATTTTCTACATTTTTTAATGATGTTGATTTCTTCCGAGGATATATCAGTATATATATATATATATATATATATATATATATATATATATATATATATATATATATATATATATATATATATGGGGGGTGTACACGAACAACTACTCCAGCTGTGCTAGATATTTCCGCAGTTAGAAAACAACGGAACTATCGCAAAACTACGGCAGCCATAGTTTCGTCCTTGCTTGTGCCTTTCAGTAAGACCCACTGTAATACAGGATTCCTAATATGCATGTGACTTGATATTTATATAAACACAGCTTTCATTTCACACACTAGACAGTCGGTAGATAAACCAATGCAATTAATATATGTTTGCGATTAAATAAAAGCAGTGTTGGTCAACTGTTAAACAGGCGACACACATGAATTGTAAAAAAAGTGTGTCAATTTGTCGTTAATTTTGTCCCCGTTAGGGCAACACCTTGTTAACAACCCTAACCCTAACCTTCCTATACCTTTATCCTAAAAAAGCCTTTACTCTTTTTCTGCTATATTTTTCTTTTTTCTTCCCTTTCGAAACTAGGGGGCGTACATAGTATCACATTGGGATAGATATTAGGTAAATCGTTCATAGTTCTATAAAAAAAAAAAAACAAGGAATATACCCCCCTTTAAAAAGTAACAAGAAAAGAAAATCATAATCGAAAATAAATTCAATTTTTGCAATCAGCATACTGCCATCACTAACCTTATGGCAGTAACTCAACATCAGTATCAAGTTCAAATGTTTACCAACGAAAGAATTCATAACAACAAATGACTTTATTCCACTCCGGAGAGTCATTGCCCATGCGCAGTGTGGCACCTAACATCGCCCTCATCTCTCGTTAGTTCATGCGTGTCGTCCGCATGACAGTGAACCAAAACTGGCTTTATTTAATCTCAAACATCGATGTAGATATGAATTCATCCGAAAATACGAACATCGAAAGCGTGCAGATGAGATCAAACGTGAATGAGAGGAAAAATGTTTATATATATATATTAAACCAGTTTTGCATAGAAAAGAATGAATGTATTTTCATGGCTATCGTATTGGTGTCACTGATTCACGCATGCGCAGGTTTTTTACATGATTCTGTGCGTATCTTATTATACTGGCGATATGATCACTGTCTAAATGTAACCGAAATGGCCTCCGGTTCCTTATAGATAAGCTTTAATTCTGAAAGATAATGCTATATAGGCACATAAATAGTTGTATATATATATATATATGTGTGTGTGTGTGTGTGTGTGTGTGTGTGTGTGTGTGTTGATATGTGTGTGAAGAATATGTATCTGTGTAAGTATATATGTATCTGTGTATGTAAATCTATGCATATATCTAAACAGGTTATTCGCATGCATTTCTTTTGGATTTATGATAAAAAATCGATACTACTGATCAAATCTTAAATTAAAGAATTTAAGTAGAGATTTAATCAGTAGATTACGATTAAGTATTTTGTTTTAAAAAAATATACAGTTCTGCGTGTAATTCTATGTTTAAATGTATGTGTCTATATAGATGCATATATATTTATAATACATACATATATACACACACATATATATAGATAATCATATATATATATATATATATATTAAGATAAACAAATTTTATATATATAACAAATATATATATATATATATATTAAGATAAACAATTTTTTTTTAAACTTTGACCCCTATTATGACCCCTTAACATTTATTATTTTGGGCTCAAATCGAGTTATTAAGTTAGAGCCGTGTTCAAGGAACCTATATCTAAAATTTCAAGTGTTTAGACCCAAAATTGTCGGACGAGTTTGGTAGAGTTCTCAAAGATCAAATCGTTGAACTTTGACCCTTTAAAAGCCAAATTTCTGGTTGAAACCGATCACATAGATTTTCCGAAATCTCAGTACCCCCTATATCAAATATCAAGTCTGTAGGCTTAAAATTGACAGAGTTATTGCGTAGGGAAATGTGCACACACACACAAACACGTTCATTTTTATAGATATATAGACACAAAAAAATTAATTACTGGCGTCAAACTATGATTTAATATGAATATTTTAGTAATATATTTAAATAACGAACAAGTATATGCTTACGTAAATTGCCGGAAGTTTTAAAACAAAAAATTGGGGAGGTGGGATCTGCGTAAACGCTGACCAATTTTTAGGTTCTGAACCAAAACTTTATGCTTTTTCTTTTACTGAAACTGATAGCTAAAGTTTAAAACGATAGTACACAGTTTCCAAATTTAGAACAAATGCATAATTATAACAAAAATACTTCATTGTATTGTAATTTCAATGACAAGAAAGGGGCTTGTGCAATCAGCGTTATTATTTTGAAAGCTATTGATAGGGATTTTTTAAAAACGTCATTCTATGTATATGCCAAAAATTTAACGAACAAAAGATATCGTAAATAATATGAAAAACAAAAATAATCGTTAATCAAGTGTCGGATACTGCGATCTTTTTAGACTAAATATTACGGCACTTTTCGGCGGTTTACGTAACTTGCCCGGAGAATATCGACAATAACACATTTCAGATTCTGCTTAAGTACCATAAATTTTAGCATAAATTTTTCAATAATTTTGACGAAAGGTGTATATATATATATATATATATATATATATATATATATATGGCGACTAAGCTACACTGAATATTCCGCGTTTCATCCACTCTAGGACTCTTTAGGCTTATGCCTGAAGAGTCCTAGTGTGGATGAAACGCGGAATATTCAGTGTAGCTTAATTGCCATATATATTTTATAAATTACTAACTAGCTCTACCTACATATTGAGCACTTTTGAAGTAAATACTTAAAGTTTTCGCATAAATCTATACTTTCGTATATTAATTTTATGTGAGTAAATTAAGTAGTTTTATATATATATATATATATATATATATATATATATATATATATGTGTGTGTGTGTGTATGTATATATATCTCTGTGTGTGCGTGCGTATGTGTCTGTTTGTATGTCTGTATATATATATATATATATATATATATATATATATATATATATATGAGACCACATTGTGAGGAAATCATTTTCAGGTGCTAGTCTCTTCTGGTGGCCAATGGTCAATTAAATTAGGAAACGTCAGGCAAACTGACCATTTATTGCCCTATGAATGCTTTTGCCGCTGACCACCAGGCGCCATTCAGGCTGTAACATTCCAACTAAGAATTGATAAACGTCGAACCTTATTTGCATCCAATCTGCGTGTGTGCGGGATTGCTTACACTGTTGAGCATAACGCAGAACTATTCTGACCGTTACGCGTAGATGCACAAATGCATAAATACGTATATACCGTAAGCCCCTAGGTTTGATGTTTATCCCAGTGGTAAAATGATGGGACTATTCAACGGTTCTAGAAAATGCATGGGATATGATGCAGTTCTTTACCGATGTGAGCCAGAGAGAGTACTAAGATATAGTACTCTATCCTGTTTTGATAGAGTACAAAGTTGACTTTGAAGTCTGCTGGGGAGTGATCATTTCTCTTCCATGCAAGCTCTTTCTCACACGAAAGTGATTCGCTAGTCTCTCTTTGCATTATAGTTTTTTTTACAGTGGATGGTGCTCCACGTGATTGTACCATTTTGTACTACGACGACGTCCAGAGAGTAATGTCACCAGATTTGTCCGCTATGGATCACGTTTGGTCGCTGGGACTGAGCTGTTTCTTCAGTGAGTGTCCTGGTGGATGTAAGAATCCGGTCAGACAGGTTGCTTTTTATAATGCACGATGTGTCCCAGCTCGAGTTTCTGAAGTCGGTGTCACTGGAAAGTTTAGGCCATTTCAAACCAAAAAAAAAAAAAAAAATCGATAACTGGGCTTGTTGTATAAAATAAAACGGGATAATTATTCACTAAAAATTACAAAACTCTAATCATTCATTAGTTTCTGACTAGAGATACCAATACTCGGAAATTAGTAAAGTTGGAGCGGTGGACCTTAAGTCTGGAGGCTTGTTTTTTCACAGACTAGATTTAGTGGCTTGAAACTGAGTGAGAGTTAAATGAAGGGTTTTATCTTGAATGGTGTGGGCTCATAGAGGCTATTTTTTCCTTTCATTATATTGAGACTGAGGTGGGCTAAACCCCACCCCCCGGTCCACAAAATTTCATCTCACAATGTTCAGTAAACCAATCTACGGCAGTTTTTTTGTAATTTCCAAGCACTGAAAAAATTCATTTTCTTCTTCCTCAAATGCATATCTCTGAATGAGATATAAGGAGGGTCCATTTGACTTCACCCTCTATTAGGCCTTTACCTCACACTATCACTCACTTTTCCTCTTGTTTCCTTTTCATAGCCAAGGGTTTTCACAGATGCCATTTTGTATTAATAAAAAAGAAATAAATTAATTATCTTATTTTTACTATTCAAAGAAATTCATTACGTTAGACATACATTTCGGATGACCCTCGAACAAATTCGAGCATCGTAAGAATTGAGTTAAGTGTTTTTCTTAACAAGGGTGGTATTGAAATGAGACTTGTCAAATTGTCAAAAAGGCGCCATTTCTGAAATTAAAAAAAAAATTTTAATAATCAAGAAAGTCAACTTTTTAAGTTAGTATGTTTTTAATGGCTGTTGGTGGCAGCTTTATTTCCATTGAAGAAAACAGATGTCTCATTTATCAATTTATTATATCCACAAATAATTGTGTGTGTTAAATCAAAAGCATAACAAACATTATTAACAATGTTCTTTCCTTCCATCATAACCATCATCACTATCATCATCACCACCACCATCATCATCATTATTGTTACATCCAATGATACTGTCACATCATGTTTGAATTAGATAAAATTTTAAAAAATTAAAAAAATTACTTCTTTTAATTTCTATATTTTAAAAATTGCCACAGTTACTCCCCTTCGTTTTTAAAATGATTTTTAAATTGAAAGTAATTTTTAATAATACGAATTTTCCGTATTGTTTTTTTAATTCTTTTGTTCTCTTTTCAGTAGTAGTTTTGATTTTTTTTTACCTATTTAAGTTTACATTTTGAAATTCATTTCTCTAATATTATATTCGATTTTTTATAAATGTGCTTGAAAAATTGATATATTTCGAAAAATATTCATATTTTGTAAAATTTGTGAGCGTGAAAATACAGCACCGATTCATAAACGTTTTACCATTGACAATACTTTACTAATAATGTTTTCTGGTGATTTGCACAGCATTCTGATGAGTGAAAATCAGTGAAAATCTAAGATATATAACTCTATATTTATTTAGTCTGCAGAATGATGAAATAGACTGTAAAATAAAATAATGATCCTTTTAAGAATGAATAAACTCTACTGGAAAATATTTTGTTAGTTTATATATATATACTGACACTCACACACTTAATATATATATATATATATATATATATATATATATATATATATATATATATATACTAAATAAGAAAGACTACTTCATTATAGATTAGATCGTATATATATATATATATATATATATATATATATATATATATATATATATATATATATATATATACAAGTTAGAAAAGCATTTCATCCAAGGCATGAAAATTGTTAAACAAAATGTTTTTACTATAGGCTTTAAAAATAAATGTACAAGATTCAATTTGGAATTTATCTTCAAAGTGCACTGTTATAAATCTTAAAAGTAAGATATAAAAATTTAATTTAAATTGAATCAAAAAATTACGTTGGATTTATTTTATGTAATGTACATTCTGTTGCACTTTAAAAATCATTGAAAATTTTATATCTATATCATTAATTGCTAGATGAAAGATAATGTTTTTAAAAAGTTTTTCTAACTTGTATCTTATCTTTTTAAGATTATATTTTAAAACTCAACTTCTTGCAATTTCAGTGTGTATTTCACCTCACACCACAACTCATTTTTGCAACCCCCCCTTTGATTTATTACAGGTCTGAATATTTTCTCTGTTTTAGTTTATATTTCTCCACACACGACACCTCATTATTTGAAACTCCCTCTTTGTAATACCGGTCTGAATAATTAGAAAATCTGAATTTTTTTAAAGAGAAACTTAAAAATAACTTTTTTAGATTAAATTTTTTAAAAACTTCTTTCAGAATAGAAAATCTTAAAAATTTAATAAGGAACATATTTCATATAGGTTTCATTAACAAATATTCAGTACATAACGAGGAAAATAGAGATGAAAATTTCAAAAGGACTGTATAACTAGTTATGGTCAATAGTAGTTCTTGCCAGTGAAAGTCTTTGTTATTGTTATTCTATTATTATTATTATTATTATTATTATTATTATTATTATTATTATTATTATTATTATTATTATTATTATTATTTAAAACATTTTGTGTCCTGCTCTTTCTCGTGAGAACTAATACATATATATATATATATATATATATATATATATATATATATATATATATATATACATACATACATGCATATGTATACATATCTGATTTATGAAAGTATGATAGCTTATGAAAAGGAAGGGTTGTAAATTTGGGTTGAATTTGAGGGTATCAAAACCAAAGCAAAATATGATGAAAGTAAAAATAAAATAGATAAACACACATAATTTATTATACCATACCTGTTCACACTGAAACACTTAGCACAATATTCTTTGGATCTATATTAAAAAAGCTTGTTAAACTTTGTGACATATTTCCATTCTATGGAGGCCATATGCGAACGAACACCCCATAATTTTATTATACCATATTTCTTCAAGCTGAAACATAATTATCAAAGTATTCTTACGCAGATAGATATGAAAAGTCTTTATTAAAGTTTGTGCCTATTTCCATTCTATGGAGGCCAGGCGCGAACGCAGACTCCACAATTTTATTATACCATCCCTATTTAAGTTAAACATACTTATCAAAGTATTCTTATGTACATCTATATCAAAAACATTTGTATACGTTTTTTTTTTAATTTAAATTTTTTTTTATTTCCATGCTTTTTGGACCAGGCGCGTATGCAGACCACACAATTTTAATGAACCACTGTTCTGCCAGATAAAACATACCCATTCTTGTGTCTCGATACATCTTCTATCATTATATGTAATAATTTTTTTTTTAATAGTCAACCATATAGGAGCCTATTCGTGATCAGACACACACACACACACACACACACACGCACACATTCAGCTTTATATTATATATATATATATATATATGTATATATATATATATATATATATATATATATCAAAAAATTACGTTGGATTTATTTCATGTAATGTACATTCTGTTGCACTTTAAAAATCATTGAAAATTTTATATCTATATCATTAATTGCTAGATGAAAGATAATGTTTTTAAAAAGTTTTTCTAACTTGTATCTTATCTTTTTAAGATTATATATATATATATATATATATATATATATATATATATATATATATATCTGGTTACAAACCCACTGCTCTGGGAACCCAGCGCATGTAGATTATACCCGTAATATCAAAAAAGGAATCGTCATAAGTTTCTGGTGTAGCCTTCTAAGGACCGCTTTCATTGCAAATCACTCGATTCATTCAAGATGGTCCAAAATCAGTCTGAAGCGTTACATAGGTTTCTGTGTCATTTTCCAAGCTTAAAACAGAATTTGTTTTATTTCGTGCTGCTTCTAAAGTGTCCTCCAGTTTAGATTGCATTTTTGAAATTCACCAGCTGAGAAAATTAGGCTTTACTGGGGTGTATTCCAATCCATGCTGTAGTTAAACCTAAAATTATAAAAAAAAATGGTCAGTTATCGATGTATAACAATAACATATTAAATTTTCAATATATATATATATATATATATATATATATTTATATATATATATATATATATATATATATATATATATATATATATATATATATATATATATATATATATATATATACTAACAAATATACCCACGCTTCGTGCGGGACTTTGCTGTACGCTCGGGTACAAATTTCTACATTAATTTGAGCGTTGAACTGCTGAATGAGGACTCTGTTGTAGGGAACAATCCAAAGTTTTGTGATTTATTGATGAACATACCGACGAAGTTTCTTCATCCTTATTGAACCAGTCTGGCCTTTATCTTCTGGTTTCTGTCGCTTGTACTTTGGATAAGCGACATGGCCTTGTTGGATTCACCTAAGGGTACTTTTTGAAACATTTGTTGTCGATCACACACGGGCAATATATTTGTGCATGCGTAGTTTCAATTTTTCATTTTGACCTTTTAGCAACTATTTTTCCGGTTACAAACTATACTTAATTTGTTCCAAGCGTCCGAATATACCGCGTCCGAATATAGCGTCAAGTTTCACGGGTGTGAATTAAAGATTGCTCGAGTAGTTTGATAGAGACCATTTCGCACACACACAAACACGTACACACAGAAACAAGATTACTGCTATAATATACATGTATATAAGTAGAGTTATGTACCGATATACATACACACACACGCACCACACACACACACACACACACACACACACACACACACATATATATATATATATATATATAATAAAAGTGCTGCAAACAATAATTCGTATTTAGCCATAAAAAGAGAGGATGCATACGAATTCAGAATGAGACATTATGGCGTTTCCTGGCGGTCCTAAAAACCAATGAACGTGTCCCACCGGCACCTTTAGGCCTGAGCATCAATCATGAACCACACCTTGAGTTTGCAGCCCGTGTCCCCCTCGGGCAATACAACTATGTTCGGGACATTCAGGTGCGAGGCGTAGCCCATTATTCTGGCACCCCAATGCACAGCACGTCACTTGCATTTAGTTTAATATAACGCCCTTTCCTTTTTGGAGAGCTGATCAGCACGGAACTGGCAATGTGGCGACGACATATACGGAATAGAAACTCTTATTTTACGCGATCAGTAAATTATGCAACAATCAATCATAATATGTTCTGCACGAACTGCGTATACAATAATAAAACTATCAAATACAAGGTGTACAACTATATACATGAATATTCACACTGTATATACATACATATATATATATATATATATATATATATATATATATATATATATGCATGCATATATATATGCATGCAAGCAATATATATATACATATATATGTATATTTACATATATATATACACACATATATATATGCATACATATATGTGCGTGTGTCCGTGTGTGTGTTTGTGTGTGTATGTGTGTGTATACACGGTACAATCACATTGACACACCGGTTCTCGCCAGATCACCGAAGTTAAGCAACGATGAGCCTGGCCAGTACCAGATGGGTGATCATTTGGCAAGTCTAGGCAGTGTATGTTCCGCGCCGAATCGTAGAAAGTTCCTAGTTAGTATCCGGGGAACGCGTTTAATTTACTAGGAGAGATAGACCCCCGAATACATTCGCCTGACGGGTAGGCGACAAGGCAGTATTCCACATAATGGTGTACCGGCAACCGGCTGCAAGATGCCTTTCTAAATGCGCATGTCAAGCACATGTTTACCGCAAAGAATGGTGAAGTCTGAAGTGTGTGCGACAGGAAGTTGCGCCTCAAGGATCACCTAAAACATTTTGTAGCCCGGCTGACTATATCTGTATGCTGTATACTCGTATCTTAGTTCTTTTAACTACCATATATATATATATATATATATACATATATATATATATATATATATATATATATTGGTTGGTTGGTTGTTTTTGTTTTACGGCATATCAACCCTTTTCGGGTTATTTAATGCCGAATCCAAAAATTTTGAAGAAAAAATTTTTTAATAGAATATATTTGTTGTTTTCACGTCGGTTTCTATTTAACCCATAGTTGGGACCCTAACAATTACTACCACTCCGGGTCAGAGTGAACCTGGGAGCAATGGTGATTAAAGGGTGGCTCCACACTCCCCAAAGCCCACAAGCTGGGGCCTCACCACTGAATATAGTTTAAGGTCATATCCAGGACCCCCATTGAGGACCTTTTACCCTCTGCCGGGGTCAGTCGGCGTATTCTAATGCCCCACCGACAGGGCCAATATATATATATATATATATATATATATATATATATATATATATATATATATATATATATATATATATATGTATATATATATATATACATATATATATATAATTATTTGCTATAATAATTATTAAAAAACCTACAGATATGAATTTCCAGGTGAACAGGTTGATATATGGTGGCGCGTTTAATTCACTCGGAGAGATGCGCCCCCAGTCTTCGTTAAGATATGCATCTAAGATACGAAAGAAAAAAAAACTAAGGTTTTAAATCTGAGGTTTACTTAATGCTCTGTCATGTGGCAGCCATTGCATGGTTTTATATGTAATTAATTTATTTTGGTTATTTATTTATTGGTTGAATTTTATCTAATTATAAATAGTTACAAACTGAAACGAGAAAAATCCTCGGCAGATCGAGAAAATCAACAGAAATATAAAGAAGAAAGAAAACTGTGGTATTTAATGAAACGTAATTATATATATATATATATGTATATATATATATATATATGTGTGTGTGTGTGTGTGTGTGTGTGTCTATGCGTGTGTATGTGTCTGTGAATATATATATATATTGTGTGTGTCTGTGTGTGTGCGTGTCTGTGCTGTTGATTTATTTGTTAAGATTATTGTTTTGTTTTTAGTAATGACGCAACATTTGGTTCAGTAATGTTATATCAATTTCTTAATTCAAATTTTGAAAGGTCTTTGATTAATCCATTACTTGAGCGTAAATTCTAGAACTTCACTTCAAATATTAAGCACAATAAGATTAAATGCAATGTATAGGTTAATATATGACAATTTCAAATTTTATATTACATTACAAATTTTAGTTTAAATATGAGACCAAATTTAATAAAAAAAAACATATTAGTAAATTTCTTTAAAATAGTATAAAATATGTATTTATGTTCTTATTTTGGCAGATTTTCACTGTTTTTGCGTTCTTTGGTAGTGGAAGAGAAACGTAACAATTGGATTGGCAAACGGTTTCAATAATATTAACAATCAGGTGTAATTACTATTATTAGTCGTAGATAGAATTGCCTTTTGTTTTCTTTCATATCTTTAGAAGTTTTGCTTTTTACAAGTTCAGGCATGCAATCCTAAAATCATAAAACTGTCGCCAAAATGTGTTTCTGTTCAGAGCTGTAGGCATTGTTATATTCAGTTATCCATAATTCAGCTCGACATTACGTCTTACAAAATGTTCATCGTTTTTCTTTTCGCGCGTTTTGGCCATCTCTTCTGAGGATTGCAATTATGTTTGTTGTTCCTTTGTTATTTAGTTTTTCTAAAATCCGATTGCTGCATCGGAAAGGCCAGTTAAAAATACATAATATACTTTGTTATTTTCTTTAATTTAATCCCTTTTTTAGAATTTATTAGACAAAATTTAACTTTTATTTTACCGTGCCATTAAATATGATCATCACTGTATATACATATATTTATATTTATATATATATGTACATAAATATATACATATATATGTGTGTGTGTATGCACGTATGTTCGTGTGTAAAGATACACACGTTTGAATTCACATATTATACATATACAATGGTCAATGTTTATTTCTATTCAAAATAAGTCTATAGATTTATACATACATATAAATAAATATATATATACACCTTCGACTAAATAATAAAATATTTTGCTCTTGCTCACGAACACTATCTAAGAACAACATATTTATTAGTCCCTACTTTTGAACATCTTAAGCCTGGATTTTATATATATATATATATATATATATATATATATATATATATATATATATATATATATATATATATATATATATATATATATATATATATATATGATTATTTTTTGCCATAATAATTAAATACGTACAGATACTAGTGTTTCATCCTTTCGGGAATCTTCAGTGCAGGGTATCACGATTAACACCAGTCGAACGATTCGAACCCCGCAACACGAGAAATCTCTGGCTCGATTAGCGAAGACCGTATCAATTCGGCTACCATTAACCGCGTGAAATAACGTTGAATTTAAACATTTTAATTTTAAATGTTCATTTACGTCAGTCAGGCAGTGATCTAATCATTATACGATGATCTATGCATACGAGCTAAATTGACCGACTTTAATTCAACTGAAAGTGCTCAGCGATAAGAAACGAATTTCTTAAAGGGGCTGTCATAATATATGTATATATATATATATATATATATATATATATATATATGTGTGTGTGTGTGTGTGTGTGTGTTTGTGTGTGTGTGTGTGTTCTTGGATCGCTATCTTTTTTACTAACTACATTTCTCTCACAAGGCCGCTTGCCAAGAAGGCATAAAAAATGTTTTTACGCTGTCGCACGGAACTCACGTATAGTCACACGTTATTCTCTGAAATGGACATTGGCTATAACATTACATCGAGAGATTGCTCCTTCTGGGCCGGGAAGTTATCCTTTTCGATTGACGGATTTCATGATCTATGGACTCATTGGGCAACAAAATGTTGCTTGAGAGTTTGATGAGGACCATGCAAGTTTGACTATTCGGGTTTTACGATCGTCGCTGTGACTTGTGCGGTTTTTCTATCCATATATCTCCATCTGTGCATCCATCAATATATCCATCTATTCACATATTTATTTGTATATATTTAATTTTGGAGGAACGCGCACACACATTTATATATATATATATATATATATATATATATATATATATATATATATATGTGTGTGTGTGTGTGTGTGTGTATATATATATATGTATATATATATGTATGTATGTATGTGTGTGTGTTTTGGGGGTATAATTACAACGAGCTCATCTAATTTTTTTCCTGTAATTTTACGATAGTTTTTTAGTTCCTCTTGTTAAATATGTATTACTAACGTCCTTATGCGTTCGAATATATATTAAAGTTAAAACACTAATGATAATCTGCTGGTAAATCTCTCTATACAATATATATTCTCTGTCTTGCTAATTTATTCGACCGGCGTGGATCGCCGTCTCCTGCATTGCGTAAGCATGAAACACTATTTTGTGTAGTAATAAAAATAAAAATAAAAAAATTATATATGTATATATACATATATATTTATATATATATATATATATATATATATATATATATATATATATATATATATATATATATATATATATGACCACAAAAGTACATTCAAAAATAAAAAAAAACACCGTATAAAAACAACACTAGCGAATAAATACTGGGAACTCAAAGAAAGCGGGCATTCGCCGGTAGTCGAATGGAAAATAATGAGACACGCTACCACGTGCAGACATTTAGACACGACCCATATAAATTATGCCTCCATGAAAAATTTGCTATCCTGTACTTTAAAGAACCTCAAAATCTATTAAACTGTAGACGAGAAATAGCAAACAACTGTGTTCACAAAATAAAACTTACTCTAGGATAGCGATACAAAATAGCTTTAAAACTAACAATAACAATAGAAAACAAACACATAAAAAAAGTAAATAAACATGAATATACATAAACGACCACACATATATGTATATATATATATATATATATATATATATATATATATATATATATGTATATATATGTGCATGTGTATGTACACATAGGTATATTTATATATATATATATATAAAGGAAGGAAAACGTCTACCTTAAACCACTAACCTAGTTCTAAAACAGATCCTTTGTTCGATAAAATACATGCCCATTGGCTGATAGGAAGGGGCGCGGTGGATACTAGAAAGCTGATTGGCTAACTAGAAATCCTCAACATATATAAAAACAAGAAGCAACCACAGAATTCGCGCATAAGCCTGACGAATCCTATAGTGGATGAAACGCAGAATATTCAGTGTAGCTTAATCTCCATATATATTTTATAAATTACTATATATATATATATATATATATAATGTGCAACGCATCTTATTTTTTAATTCAAAACTAAAACGTTGAAGATCTATGAGGAGGGGAGAAAAACCCTTGCAATGAGCGATCTCTTGTGTTCAGAATTAATTTTTCTACACAGCAATCACAATTCGCAATTCACTTTTGCCAGCGGCTTTTGACATCTTGGTCGTAAAGATCTATAGTGTGCTTTTTCACTCACATCTCTGCCGCCATTCTGAAATCGACGAACCCATCTCCTATATGTGCTAACATAAACTGCATCTACTTCGTAAAAGTTCCACAGGAGCCTGTCAATCTTGATCTGTTCAATTTTTCTGTATGAAGGAATGCAATAACGCACCTCTGCCTCTGACGCACGTTCAAGACAAAGTTTTCGCACTGTCAAGATCTGCAACAGAGAAAAGAAACATATGCACATAATCAGTCATCATAACAATGCAATTTGCAATCTTCTCTAAACTATTCAGACGGAATAAAACATAGGATGCATTCTTTTAAAGCGCCCTTTGTGTGTTCCGGATCAGAACAAGAAAATAAACTACTTGTAAGACAAATGCAATATATATATATATATATATATATATATATATATATATGTGTGTGTGTGTGTGTGTGTGTGTGTGTGTGTGTGTGTGTGTGTGTGTGTGTGTAATTTATTTATATGCTATGGGATTAAATTTACAGTCTGCGGTACCCGGGTTTCGTTGCATAGCTATAGAATTAGCAGAAAGCGTCAACATGGTCAACGCCTTTAAATGAAAAACCGAAGTGCCAACGAGTTCTGGAAAGAATATGCCCAATAAACCATCTCACCACCTGTGCATCACTGTGCGTCACTGACCTTAGCCGATATATAAAATATAGTTCAGAAATATCAACTATATTCACTGTATACACATGTAAATTATTGGCTGGTAGATGATAGTAGGGAATACAATATTTTTATGATTATATAAGATTGTACATAAATATTTGATAATATAATTGAAAAGCGTAGAACGGACTGTCGTAAATACATATAACTTAGTCTTGGATTAATTATTGATATATAAAGTATTACGTTGATAATATGATCTGTTTTAAATATATCATTCTTTATAATAATTAGAAAAAAATAAGAAGCCTCAAGTAACTCAAGAAATAGATTTTGTTCTGGTATTTAAATGACAACTTATGAAACTGGTCTTTCTAAAACAAGGGAGATCATTCCTTATTATATGTAATAGGTAATCTTCCCAGAATTCTTTCAAATTGCTTTAAAAATAATTATTCATAGGGACTGGGAAAGATAAATGTTGTATCATTTAATTAAACATTTACAGTTTTTAACTGCGAGTTTCCACTTATCAAGGTCTGAAAGCCACTCGATAATAAGCGTTAACAAATGTACTGTGGCCCTGGGGACAATGGCGTAGTAATTGTTGGTGGAGGGAGTTGGGTATAGTTTTATTATTTAGGAGTCGGCTCAACAAGAACTTGTTTAGATCGTATTTAAAGACGACCATGTTATTTTCAGTTGGAAAGTAGAGTTCTACAGGCGGGCAGTTCGAGGAGAAAAGCTTTAAATTATATAGATTAAATAGATTTAAGCACAGCTAGCGAGTGGGGAATTGTTGGTAGAAATAAAAGTTAGCTAGTCGAGGATGTCTTGCGAAATGTAGATTGAATCTCAAACAGGCACTTGCCATGAAAATAACGAGAGAGTAGAGAGGCTCGCAACATGTCTTGTGAGGAAAAGAAGCGGCAGGGAAAATAAAAAGACATTATCTACTGGGTTTCAAAGCCGGTTTTGAACGCTGTTAAGGCAGGATAGGTATTGGAAGCAGCTCCTGCCCGTATGTGGCAACAATTCCCCACTCTAGGACGTATTTGGCTCTTATATAAGTAAATGATTCCATCAGCAGTGAGAGATATCTACTGAAGCGGTAGAATGATTTTACCATTGTTTTTGTCGGAGATCTTGACCGCGGATTTGATATATGGGTTCTGTTTTAGATCAAGAGTGAATGTCTGTCCCAGAATCTTGTCAAGTCAATGCTAATTAGGCAATGTTAATTAGGTGAGATTTAAGGCTATTGGAGAGAGTTCACTTATACTTGCAGATCTGGAATACTGCTAATGTCCGGAATTTAAGGCAGTTGAAAGGGCCCGGTAAGCTGTATCATGCTAGTCAAGGTAGGGCCTTGGCAGTAGAACGACGTATAAGCTATGGAAGTATATTCCTACGTGACTGTGTGAATCGACTAGTCAACGAGGTTGCCTTAACGTGTTGAAAGCAATTGTTGGATGAGAACATGGGATATACACTATGCTTCAATCAGAGTACATAGTCAACTCTACGGTGGTTTATATCAGATTGGAAGAAGTTAAGGAATATATTTATATATATATATATATATATATATATATATATATATATATATATATATATATATATATATAAATTTGTTTTTTTTGTGTATTGATAAATTAAAACCTCAAATCTTCTATTTATTTAAAATAACAATACAACTTTGTTATATATCCCTCGTGGAATTGCATTTATCTGCAAAATATCTACCTTATTTGCACATTCTTTTAAACATTCATTTTAATAATTTCCCTATTAGTTTTTTTTTCGGTTTTCTAATGGGATGATCATCTTTAGTAAACTATTACGAGTAATTATATTACTGCAGACATTCTACATGATTCATACTTGTTGAATATTTGCGTGAAAAGGTTATATTAAACACAAACCTCTTTCTATATATATTTATGTATGCGCATATATATTTGTTTGAAAAATTGCCTATCAAACTCTTTTGTCAGTTTTTGCTCTATTAGCATGCAACTTCATATGTAGGGTATTCGAACCCATGCGAAACTTTATATTAGGGTGTGAGGCGGGAAAAATCGGGGCAAAAATTGTGACAATTAAAGAAATGGAATTTGCCAGGTGAAGTTCGAACGACGGCATTACGAATATGCATGCGTAACATAATAGCTATTAGTGCATGTTTTAATTTGAATCCGTGCAGCAAACATGTCTTCATAGCTCAGGCATTAACGTCGAAGGAAAAAGTAAATCGTAAGTTAAAAGTTTTGGTTTCTATTCTCGATCGTGGCGCACGAGTCATTTTTTAAATAACTTTTTAAATCATTATTATATATTGGGGCCGATAGATATAATAAAAAGATACGAAATCAGCATTAATCAAAATATCATTACTTTACGAATGGGCAATGAGTTATTCTGTTTTGAGGCATGCTCACTCGTTTAAGTCTCACCGGTTAAGGAACAGGAAAAAGAAGAGATAACAAGGGGAATTGCGTTTCAATTGTGATAACCGTTTTTTTTTTGTTTTTTTTGTTAATCGTTTCAGACCATCTGTATAACTGACATGCTCCCAGTTCCGGAAAAAAAAGCCAAGTACGTCCAAGGATGGAATACTGTTGCCATATCTGGGCAAGAGCTGCTAAAAACAGCCTATCCTGCCTTGACAGAGTACAAAATTGACTTCGTGGCTTAGTGGGGGATGCCCATTTCTCTACCCTGCAACCTCTCTCCCACAGAAGAGACGTTGCGAGCCTATCCTTGTTTTATCGTTATTTCCATGGCAGGTGCTTGTCTGAACTCCAATCTCTGGTCCCCCTCGTCAATCTTTCACGAAAAACACCCGTCTAGCTGAAATCACTGTGAAAAATTTCCCCCACTCTATATCTGTGCCTAAATCAAAACGTGGATTCCATGAACAAAGCTTCTTTCTTAGAACTGCACGCCTGTGGAACTCTGTTCTGTCTGCCTGCTTCCCACCGGACTACAACTTGGATGTCTTCAAGTCCAATGTTAACAAATTCCTAATGAACCGCCTCCTTAAGTAAACACGTCATCAAATCTCCACACTAACGTAATGTACTTGCAATAACCCTTATCCCTGAGTGGCTTCCGGGCCTTGATAAGTGGTGATCACTGTGTAAAAAAAAAAAACCGTAACGAGGCGGTGATTGAAGCTGAATCAGCTCCACTATATAATCAATCATTGATGTTTTCAATAAAAGTTTTAAAATAAAGCTGTAGTGTTGTTTTCTTATGGCGACACTTTTATCGTTACATCCTATATTAACACGACTGATACTATTTAAGAAATTGATCTACCTTCAAAACAGCCTGCAAATATTACCATTCATAAAATCTATATAAGTAGAAAACTCAAATGACCTTGTAACGGGTGTTGTAACCCAACATTCGGTTTACGACTTCCCGTTGCGCATGCGTACATAAACATAAACCCATAACAGTGTAAACAAATAAACACAAATCGCTGGACCGGTTTCGTTTCAACAAACGGGCGTCCTTAGAAAAGCGAATATCTTAAATTTATTGAATAAAAAACTTCAAGATATGGGAAGTAAACGTGATTACAAATAATACGTATTGACCTGTTTCATATATACGATATATATTATACTAAATAATCAACGCGACAATTAAACGTATTATTTTACTGTGTACGTTTTCAGCGTCCCAATAGTTTCGCGTTTAAATTATCTAAATAAATAATTAACGCAATTTTCTTACAAATAAATCTACTTTAACCCGTTGACAAGCATACATTTTCTTCTACACTACCAACATAAATAAATAACCCCGAACATATGTTTTTTAATTGCGTCACAAATAAATAATCAACGCGACAATAAAACGTATTGTTTTATTGTGTATGTTTTAAGCGTCTCAATTGTTATTTTTCACGTTTAAATTAAAAGATGCATCAAAATTTGAATTTAATTTTAAGTATTAGAGTATCTGTTCAGTGCACTTTTACCTATAAGTATGGCAAACCACTAATAATTCAATGGCTGTAAATTTTTTGTTTTCAAAAATAAACAATTATAAACAGAACGACTCATAGAAATCTATCTATATTCTTTTTTCATTTTAATATACTTTCATAGAAATGTTTCTGTTATGTCACAAAATCTATTTTCTTTATGTATCAAGTCTCACGCTCATACATTGATTTCATAGCTTATATACCATACTGACCCAACGGGTCACGGGTAGTCTAGTTAAAAATAAAATCCGTAATCTTTTCTGCAATGCAAACGCATTTAATACAAATGCACTTTAGTCTCTGCCTGTCTTCTTGGCTTTTTTCGCAAACATCTATGTATTTATTTGCTTCCCCACTGAGCAAATTAGGCACAAGGCCGTTTTTTAATGTTGTGTGGAAAAACCAGCTCCCTCAAGGGAGCACTCTGGCAGGTTCCAAAATTAGCAATTGTCTTATATGAAGGGTTTACCCTACATTGACAAATCTAATTGACTTAAAAAGCCATTGTCTCATATGAAGGCTTGCCCTCACATTGACCAGAACTGATTACTTCCGTTTCCGCTCCTAGTCCGAAGGCCAAGAACAGCCTCTGCTGCCTTTGTTACTTCTTTTCGTCCCCCCAAAAGTCATATTTTTACTTGAACGTAAATGACCATCATTCGGAATCATATCTAGCAAGGGACTGTGGAATATTAAGCAGCGTAACGTCTGTTTATATTATATGAAAACTTCTGTATGTTATTACAGTCAGAGAAGGAGGAAACAGGGGGTCAATTCCGAACCCTAGCAACCTCAGGAAATAATAAATTATAAGATAAGGTTTTCTGGCATCTAGAGGCCTCAACAGTGAAGTGGTGAGATTCTGTTGCTTGTTTGGATAGTAAATAACTCTGGAATATTTCTGTTTTTCAACTGCATGGATGACTCTGTTGCCTTTGCAGTTTAATATTTTTTATATATACAAGATCTGTGAATATAGTTGAACACAACTTTCAATCTTGATACTTAGATAATCGAAGTTTTCTATTGAGTACAATTGATTTTGTCTTACCTTTGACTATCCAAGACATTTTTGAAAGAACTCTTCTGTAATCTTCTTTGCCATTATTCTTCTATACGTCATAATCATGTAAACACACCATTCCTGTTGGATAATCGAAGTTAAGAATCATTGAGCCTGCTCAGTACCAAAATGGGTGACCATTTGGTAACCAGATGCTGTATGTGTGCTCCGCTTAGTCGGCATTGTGTCCAGTAGTCATGTACTTCTTGCAACTGGAATCAAGCTGTGCTAACTCATGAAAAGAGTGGTTACTGATTGCACAACCCTTGTGTCACAATTCCGCGCGTGTTATCCGTTATTCGTTGAGTATGATCAGGTACGAATATCTTAGTATATAAACTGGAAATATTAAAGCCATTGCTCAATCATTTAGTATTTATTAGATGTTGTCATAGAATTTTTGTGATTTCTCTGCACTACACCAATACATTATACTTTGCATTTTATTTTTTAACTGGTTTGCTAAACTTGAGAGGCATATGTACAAATGTATTCAAAAGTCGGTAGACGCACTGATCACAATGCTGTATAATGTTAATCGTATTTGCCAAATCTTGAAGCGTGTTTAGTAAACACACACACACACACACACACACACACACACACACACACATAATGAAGTAATAAATATCACATCTTTCTCAACGAGCGATTGACATAATCAATAATAACATGCAAGAGTTCATCGTTCAAAATCCTCGTTTTTATCTTCACAGACGAAATGTACTGAAACAAACGAGGTGCCTTAAATAATTTTACAGACTTTTTCATATAGTCACTTTTACTGATAGTACGTACATTAAACTCTAGTCTACTTCTAAGTAATAATCTCCGGCTGCAATGCACTTGTACCGTTCCAACAATTTCTGGAAAGCGTCATAAATGTCCTCTTGTGTGAACGTGTCCCACGTCACACCTTCTTTCATCTCCTCAATTGTAAATTATAATGACAACCTCTAATGTTTTCCTTGAGTTTAGAAAAAAAATCACAGAGAGCAATGTCTGGACTATAGAGGGATGGGAAAATATCGTGATGACCATCTTGATCAAATATTCTGTGATAAGGATGGAATTGTGGACTGGTGCATTGTCCTGGTGGAAATGCCACTGAACCGATTCGAAGAGTGCTAACCTCTTCCAACAGAATCTTTTTCTGAACTCCCTTAAAACCTGCACATAGTATTCCTTGTTGACTGTCAATAGGAACCTAGTGCATGTAGATCATGCCCATGCCCTAAAAACGGAATCATACGTTTCTGGGTGTATTTGGTCTGTCTGGCCTTCTTGTCTCTGGAAGAGTCAGCATGCTTCAACAGGGAACTCGGTCTATGGATCATAACAATAGATCGAGCTTTCCTCGCAGATCAACAGAGCACCAAGAACTGCGGGATGTGAATTGATTAGTTCGACCATCACTCTGCTGTCATGAGAACGTCTTTCTTTCTGATCTTCTCTGAGTGCCCGTGGAAAAAAGTTCGTGCAAATATTCCGCATTTTCAGTTCCTCACGAATAATTGTGTGTACAGTTCTCACACTGACATCAAACTGTGCACTTATCGTCTTTATAGATACACGACCGTCCTTATCCATAAAATTCTTTATTTGGCCAATCAACTCTGGTGTTGTGACGTCTTCATTCATCTCACACCTTTCATCATTTCACACATCTTCCTTGCCTTCCTTAAATCTTTTATGCCACTCAGTAACTGATGCTAGATTCATGAAAGATGGCCCAAAGGCTGTTTATAGCATCCATACGTTTCTGTTGCATTTTTTTCCAAGTTTAAAACAGAATTGTATTGCACATCGTGCTTCTAAAGTGTCCTCATGTCTAGATTGCATTTTATTTAATTCATCAGCAACGGCAATAAGGTTTTAGTAGGGTGTATTCTAATTCCTACTGTAGTTGTCTATTTGAACTTTAAATCATAACAACAGAGCAGTCGTCCCGTAAGATGTATAGCAATAACATACTAAATTTTTAAGAGTCTACAACAATTTTAGATGCTTGTACAAAATGTCTGGAAACTTATTGAAGTCACCTTATACGTAAAAACATGCCCAGGGCTGCTGCAAAGAAAGTAACTCATTCTGCCGTGCAAGACCGTACTCATACTTAGGAGTATCTTCTATACTAGTATTCGTCTTGGCATGGTGCATTTTTGCCACATCTGCACTGGTGCATCTAGCACTAGTCTCTCACCTTTAAATAATATCAAAAATAGTCTTTAATCTGATAGCCTATGTTAGAGTATGTCTCAGCCAGCCTAGACATTGTTTGTAGATAATTGACCATCTTACCTGTTGGGTAGTACTATTTCTGACTTCTTCATTGGTAATTCGATCGCTCTATTAGATATATTATAAATATTTCTAAGGCATTTAGAATCAAACCCATGTAATTTTGTTACTTGGCTGATTTTAAGGTGATAAGTTTTACTTCCACATAGCACTGTGGACAAAACGTTGCTGTTATAAAATCATAATTTAGATCCAAGGATGATTATTTTATTTTTTTTTCCAGATTTTGCAAAGCTGGATAAACATTATCAAGACCTTATTTATCCTGCATTTTAAACTCGTAGTCCATACTGCCTTTCTTGTGTGTGGGCCATCTCAGTAGGTTAAGGTACTAACCATAGCTATTTCTTTATAGTGGATAAAGACGTTTGTAGGGACTGGTGTGTACCAGAGAGGATGGGTTGAGTTTTATTAACATCGATACCAATTCTTCAGTTTTGATTTGGATGGTTAGTAGCATTCAATGCTACTACAAGATGACCATCTGCGGTGTCAAAGTGTACAAAACCAAGACAAAATAAACAGTAAAACATCTCGAATAGTAGTTCATTACGAGCAGATGGCAATAGTGTTTAGAAGAGTGAAAACATCTCGTTAAAATTCAATAAGAGACAACACTATATTCACCAATTATGTCTCATCGTCAACTTTTGTTTCCTCAATTTTCATCTTTTTTTGTTACTTACAATTGTTTGATGGTCTAATTAAACTTTAACCACTAGTTTTTGTTATGAATAATTAAAAAATAATAATATTCTCCACTGTTTTGCTTCACAGTGGTCTGTTATTGACTTCATATTTTTTAATAAGTTTGTTTCCAATTTGACCTAAATACGAAACCTCGGAACTGTAGAGCTGATCTCCCTCCGTTCCTATACCAAACATGGCGACTTATACACCGGAAAAAATTTGCAGTTTACACCGACTAAAACATTGTGCAAATAACACTGAAGATGCGAACGGTAGTCCAATTAATCCAAATAATACACACAATCAGTCCTCATCTCAAAAAATTTAAAAAATAGCAAAACACTTTGTTATAATTCAAAAAAGATAAACGCTTGTCATTTGTATATGTGTCTTAGTATAGGCAAGTCGGATATTTGTGCGTTGCAGTCTAAAACAGCAACACCAAATTGCAAAATTCCACACCTTCATTATTAAGGTAACTAGATTCCGGGAAGCATGTAAATCTGATATTTTCTTTCTTCGGATGGCTAGACTTTGAAACTCCTTTCCCGTTTCCTGCTTCTCTAACTGTAATGACATGACGAATTTCAAATGTAAGTGATGAACACCTCGCTACTCAACTCCCCTCAATGCCCCGTCAGGTTAATAGACATCTTCTTCTTTCTTGTTATCTCCTTCTATCAAGTGGCTTCATGCCTTATCTTGAGCGATCTCCATAAATAAAAAGATACGATGATAAATAGTAGCCCATTACGACCGAATGGCAATAGTGTTTGGAGTAAACAATATTCGTTCGCAACGTTTTCAAAGGTAGGACTTTTTTTTATACTTTTAGATCATTTACCAAATAAGATAGGAATTAATATTTGTATCAAAGCGTCTGATTGGATTATACTATCAGAGGAAACTTTGTGATTTTTTATTTGTTATTGTGACGAACATTTGTAGCCGTCGAGGGACAAATAAAATAATGTCATTAAGCATAAAATAAAACAATCGAAAGAGTGAGGAAAATGTGAAAGTCATGAAGTGAGAAAGAAATAGGAGGAAGTAAATAATGGTTTGACCTTTCAAATTGATTTGATTTTAAGATGGCCGTGTAGAAAACCCGACCAAGTTAACTCCTCGTTGTAATTACCAATAGCAGGAAAATGATGACTGACCTAAACGAACACAAGCGTTTCTGAAATCGACCCGCCCAACCGCATCACCCGTTCACCCGATAATTTAGAATCACCGGGAATTTTTTTTTCTTGGGTGGAAGGGAAGGTGTAGTAAGTATAGGGGGGGGGGGGATCGTCCACCAAAGGGCAATTTTTATTTTTAACCGTTTTTTTATAAACTTGATTTTGTTCTTGTCTTTCTTCTTTCTTTTTATCTTTTTCTTTCATTTATTTTTATTTTTGTTACTGGTGTTTTAAACGTTCTTCTTCCGTCTTTATGCGTCTTGTTTTCCGTCTTCTAATGTTTGATTTTGTGGTTCCAATCACGTTTTTCTTCTTCTATAAAACTCCCTTTTTAACTTCGTCCTTTTTTCTTTTGCTTTTTCTTCTTTGTCTTCTTCTTCTTCTTCTTCTTCTAACTATTATCATAATTTAGTTATTTATTCCTTAATTATTTCTTTTTTAATGTTTTTGCACTTTTTTATTGTTAGTCTTTGTTTTCTTCAATCGTGTGTTTCTTCTTCATCTTTTTTTCTCCTCTACGTCTTCTTCTTCCTTTTATCATCTATATATTAATACGATAGCTAGTGTATTATTTTCTGTGTCACGCTTATATCCGGGTTATTTAATTATTATGTACTTCTATTTCTTTTAATAAATAATTTTACCAAGAATTCTTCATAAGTTTTAGTTTCGGTTTCGATTACAGCAGATGGCACTCAAGTCATTTTATTTTTTCATAAATAATTTTACTAAGAATCCCTCACAAGTTTTGATTTCGGCTTCGATTATAGCTAATAGCACTTCAATAATCTTTTTTTTTAAATAATTTTATCAAGCATTCTTCATAAGGTTTGGTTTCTGTTTCGATTTTAACTGATGGTATCTTAGTAACCTATTTTTTTATGAATAATTTGATCAAGAATTCTTCAGTTTTGGATCCTGTTTCGATTATAGCTAATGGCACTCCAGTAATCTATTTTTTTTTATAAATAATTTTGTTAAGAATTCTTCATAAGTTTTGGTTTCGGTTTCGATTATAGCTGATGGCTCTCCAGTAATCTATTTTTTTTATAAATAATTTTATTAAGAATTCTTCATAAGTTTTGGTTTCTTTTTTGATTATAGCTGATGGCTCTCCAGTAATCTATTTTTTTTATAAATAATTTTATTAAGAATTCTTCATAAGTTTTGGTTTCGGTTTCGATTATAGCTGATGGCACTCCAGTAATCTATTTTTTTTATAAATAATTTTATTAAGAATTCTTCATAAGTTTTGGTTTCGGTTTCGATTGTAGCTGATGGCTCTCCAGTAATCTTTTTTTTTTATAAATAATTTTGTTAAGAATTCTTCATAAGTTTTGGTTTCGGTTTCGATTATAGCTGATGGCTCTCCAGTAATCTTTTTTTTTATAAATAATTTTATTAAGAATTCTTCATAAGTTTTGGTTTCTTTTTTGATTATAGCTGATGGCACTCCAGTAATCTATTTTTTTTATAAATAATTTTGTTAAGAATTCTTCATAAGTTTTGGTTTCGGTTTCGATTATAGCTGATGGCTCTCCAGTAATCTTTTTTTTTTATAAATAATTTTATTAAGAATTCTTCATAAGTTTTGGTTTCTTTTTTGATTATAGCTGATGGCTCTCCAGTAATCTATTTTTTTTTATAAATAATTTTGTTAAGAATTCTTCATAAGTTTTGGTTTCGGTTTCGATTATAGCTGATGGCTCTCCAGTAATCTTTTTTTTTTATAAATAATTTTATTAAGAATTCTTCATAAATTTTGGTTTCTTTTTTGATTATAGCTGATGGCTCTCCAGTAATCTATTTTCTTTATAAATAATTTTATTAAGAATTCTTCATAAGTTTTGGTTTCGGTTTCGATTGTAGCTGATGGCTCTCCAGTAATCTATTTTTTTTATAAATAATTTTGTTAAGAATTCTTCATAAGTTTTGGTTTCGGTTTCGATTATAGCTGATGGCTCTCCAGTAATCTATTTTTTTTATAAATAATTTTATTAAGAATTCTTCATAAGTTTTGGTTTCGGTTTCGATTGTAGCTGATGGCTCTCCAGTAATCTATTTTTTTTATAAATAATTTTGTTAAGAATTCTTCATAAGTTTTGGTTTCGGTTTCGATTATAGCTGATGGCACTCCAGTAATCTATTTTTTTAATAAATAATTTTATTAAGAATTCTTCATAAGTTTTGGTTTCGGTTTCGATTGTAGCTGATGGCTCTCCAGTAATCTTTTTTTTTTATAAATAATTTTGTTAAGAATTCTTCATAAGTTTTGGTTTCGGTTTCGATTATAGCTGATGGCTCTCCAGTAATCTTTTTTTTTTATAAATAATTTTATTAAGAATTCTTCATAAGTTTTGGTTTCTTTTTTGATTATAGCTGATGGCACTCCAGTAATCTATTTTTTTTATAAATAATTTTGTTAAGAATTCTTCATAAGTTTTGGTTTCGGTTTCGATTATAGCTGATGGCTCTCCAGTAATCTTTTTTTTTTATAAATAATTTTATTAAGAATTCTTCATAAGTTTTGGTTTCTTTTTTGATTATAGCTGATGGCTCTCCAGTAATCTATTTTTTTTTATAAATAATTTTGTTAAGAATTCTTCATAAGTTTTGGTTTCGGTTGCGATTATAGCTGATGGCTCTCCAGTAATCTTTTTTTTTTATAAATAATTTTATTAAGAATTCTTCATAAGTTTTGGTTTCTTTTTAGATTATAGCTGATGGCTCTCCAGTAATCTATTTTTTTTATAAATAATTTTATTAAGAATTCTTCATAAGTTTTGGTTTCGGTTTCGATTGTAGCTGATGGCTCTCCAGTAATCTATTTTTTTTATAAATAATTTTGTTAAGAATTCTTCATAAGTTTTGGTTTCGGTTTCGATTATAGCTGATGGCTCTCCAGTAATCTATTTTTTTTATAAATAATTTTATTAAGAATTCTTCATAAGTTTTGGTTTCTTTTTTGATTATAGCTGATGGCACTCCAGTAATCTATTTTTTTTATAAATAATTTTATTAAGAATTCTTCATAAGTTTTGGTTTCGGTTTCGATTGTAGCTGATGGCTCTCCAGTAATCTATTTTTTTTATAAATAATTTTGTTAAGAATTCTTCATAAGTTTTGGTTTCGGTTTCGATTATAGCTGATGGCTCTCCAGTAATCTATTTTTTTTATAAATAATTTTGTTAAGAATTCTTCATAAGTTTTGGTTTCGGTTTCGATTATAGCTGATGGCTCTCCAGTAATCTATTTTTTTTATAAATAATTTTATTAAGAATTCTTCATAAGTTTTGGTTTCGGTTTCGATTATAGCTGATGGCACTCCAGTAATCTATTTTTTTTATAAATAATTTTGTTAAGAATTTTTCATAAGTTTTGGTTTCGGTTTCGATTATAGCTGAGTGCACTCCAGTAATCTATTTTTTTATAAATAATTTTATTAAGAATTCTTTATAAGTTTTGGTTTCGGTTTCGATTATAGCTGATGGCTCTCCAGTAATCTATTTTTTTTATAAATAATTTTATTAAAAATTCTTTATAAGTTTTGGTTTCGGTTTCGATTATAGCTGATGGCTCTCCAGTAATCTATTTTTTTTATAAATAATTTTTTTAAAAATTCTTCATAAGTTTTGGTTTCGGTTTCGATTATAGCTGATGGCTCTCCAGTAATCTATTTTTTTTATAAATAATTTTATTAAAAATTCTTCATAAGTTTTGGTTTCGGTTTCGATTATAGCTAATGGCACTCCAGTAATCTATTTTTTTTATAAATAATTTTATTAAAAATTCTTCCTATGTTTTGGTTTCGGTTTCGATTATAGCTGATGGCTCTCCAGTATTCTATTTTTTATATAAATAATTTTATTAAGAATTCTTCCTATGTTTTGGTTTCGGTTTCGATTATAGCTGATGGCACTCCAGTAATCTATTTTTTATATAAATAATTTTATTAAGAATTCTTCATATGTTTTGGTTTCGGTTTCGATTATAGCTGATGGCACTCCAGTAATCTATTTTTTTTATAAATAGTTTTATTAAGAATTCTTCATAAGTTTTGGTTCTGGTTTCGATTATAGCTGATGGCTCTCCAGTAATCTATTTTTTTTATAAATAATTTTATTAAAAATTCTTCCTATGTTTTGGTTTCGGTTTCGATTATAGCTGATGGCACTCCAGTAATCTATTTTTTATATAAATAATTTTATTAAGAATTCTTCATATGTTTTGGTTTCGGTTTCGATTATAGCTGATGGCACTCCAGTAATCTATTTTTTTTATAAATAGTTTTATTAAGAATTCTTCATAAGTTTTGGTTCTGGTTTCGATTATAGCTGATGGCTCTCCAGTAATCTATTTTTTTTATAAATAATTTTATTAAAAATTCTTCCTATGTTTTGGTTTCGGTTTCGATTATAGCTGATGGCACTCCAGTAATCTATTTTTTTTATAAATAATTTTATTAAGAATTCTTCATATGTTTTGGTTTCGGTTTCGATTATAGCTGATGGCACTCCAGTAATCTATTTTTTTTATAAATAATTTTATTAAGAATTCTTCATAAGTTTTGGTTTCGGTTTCGATTATAGCTGATGGCTCTCCAGTAATCTATTTTTTTTATAAATAATTTTATTAAAAATTCTTCATAAGTTTTGGTTTCGGTTTCGATTATAGCTGATGGCTCTCCAGTAATCTATTTTTTATATAAATAATTTTATTAAGAATTCTACATATGTTTTGGTTTCGGTTTCGATTATAGCTGATGGCACTCCAGTAATCTATTTTTTTTATAAATAATTTTGTTAAGAATTCTTCATAAGTTTTGGTTTCGGTTTCGATTATAGCTGATGGCTCTCCAGTAATCTATTTTTTTTATAAATAATTTTGTTAAGAATTCTTCATAAGTTTTGGTTCTGGTTTCGATTATAGCTGATGGCTCTCCAGTAATCTATTTTTTTTATAAATAATTTTGTTAAGAATTCTTCATAAGTTTTGGTTCTGGTTTCGATTATAGCTGATGGCTCTCCAGTAATCTATTTTTTTTATAAATAGTTTTGTTAAGAATTCTTCATAAGTTTTGGTTTCGGTTTCGATTATAGCTGATGGCTCTCCAGTAATCTATTTTTTTTATAAATAATTTTATTAAGAATTCTTCATAAGTTTTGGTTTCGGTTTCGATTATAGCTGATGGCACTCCAGTAATCTATTTTTTTTATAAATAATTTTGTTAAGAATTCTTCATAAGTTTTGGTTTCGGTTTCGATTATAGCTGAGTGCACTCCAGTAATCTATTTTTTTATAAATAATTTTATTAAGAATTCTTTATAAGTTTTGGTTTCGGTTTCGATTATAGCTGATGGCTCTCCAGTAATCTATTTTTTTTATAAATAATTTTATTAAAAATTCTTTATAAGTTTTGGTTTCGGTTTCGATTATAGCTGATGGCTCTCCAGTAATCTATTTTTTTTATAAATAATGTTATTAAAAATTCTTCATAAGTTTTGGTTTCGGTTTCGATTATAGCTGATGGCTCTCCAGTAATCTATTTTTTTTATAAATAATTTTATTAAAAATTCTTCATAAGTTTTGGTTTCGGTTTCGATTATAGCTAATGGCACTCCAGTAATCTATTTTTTTTATAAATAATTTTATTAAAAATTCTTCCTATGTTTTGGTTTCGGTTTCGATTATAGCTGATGGCTCTCCAGTAATCTATTTTTTATATAAATAATTTTATTAAAAATTCTTCATAAGTTTTGGTTTCGGTTTCGATTATAGCTGATGGCACTCCAGTAATCTATTTTTTATATAAATAATTTTATTAAAAATTCTTCATAAGTTTTGGTTTCGGTTTCGATTATAGCTGATGGCACTCCAGTAATCTATTTTTTATATAAATAATTTTATTAAGAATTCTTCATATGTTTTGGTTTCGGTTTCGATTATAGCTGATGGCACTCCAGTAATCTATTTTTTTTATAAATAGTTTTATTAAGAATTCTTCATAAGTTTTGGTTCTGGTTTCGATTATAGCTGATGGCTCTCCAGTAATCTATTTTTTTTATAAATAATTTTATTAAAAATTCTTCCTATGTTTTGGTTTCGGTTTCGATTATAGCTGATGGCTCTCCAGTAATCTATTTTTTTTATAAATAATTTTATTAAAAATTCTTCATAAGTTTTGGTTCTGGTTTCGATTATAGCTGATGGCTCTCCAGTAATCTATTTTTTTTATAAATAATTTTATTAAAAATTCTTCATATGTTTTGGTTTCGGTTTCGATTATAGCTGATGGTACTCCAGTAATCTATTTTTTTTATAAATAATTTTATTAAGAATTCTTCAGAAGTTTTGGTTCTGGTTTCGATTATAGCTGATGGCTCTCCAGTAATCTATTTTTTTTATAAATAATTTTATTAAAAATTCTTCCTATGTTTTGGTTTCGGTTTCGGTTTCGATTATAGCTGATGGCACTCCAGTAATCTATTTTTTTTATAAATAGTTTTATTAAAAATTCTTCATAAGTTTTGGTTCTGGTTTCGATTATAGCTGATGGCTCTCCAGTAATCTATTTTTTTTATAAATAATTTTATTAAAAATTCTTCCTATGTTTTGATTTCGGTTTCGATTATAGCTGATGGCACTCCAGTAATCTATTTTTTTTATAAATAATTTTATTAAGAATTCTTCATAAGTTTTGGTTCTGGTTTCGATTATAGCTGATGGCTCTCCAGTAATCTATTTTTTTTATAAATAATTTTATTAAAAATTCTTCCTATGTTTTGGTTTCGGTTTCGATTATAGCTGATGGTACTTCAGTAATCTATTTTTTTTATAAATAATTTTATTAAGAATTCTTCATAAGTTTTGGTTCTGGTTTCGATTATAGCTGATGGCTCTCCAGTAATCTATTTTTTATATAAATAATTTTATTAAAAATTCTTCCTATGTTTTGGTTTCGGTTTCGATTATAGCTGATGGCACTCCAGTAATCTATTTTTTTTATAAATAATTTTATTAAGAATTCTTCATAAGTTTTGGTTCTGGTTTCGATTATAGCTGATGGCTCTCCAGTAATCTATTTTTTTTATAAATAATTTTATTAAAAATTCTTCCTATGTTTTGGTTTCGGTTTCGATTATAGCTGATGGCACTTCAGTAATCTATTTTTTTTATAAATAATTTTATTAAGAATTCTTCATAAGTTTAGGTTCTGGTTTCGATTATAGCTGATGGCTCTCCAGTAATCTATTTTTTTTATAAATAATTTTATTAAAAATTCTTCCTATGTTTTGGTTTCGGTTTCGATTATAGCTGATGGCACTCCAGTAATCTATTTTTTTTATAAATAATTTTATTAAGAATTCTTCATAAGTTTTGGTTCTGGTTTCGATTATAGCTGATGGCTCTCCAGTAATCTATTTTTTTTATAAATAATTTTATTAAAAATTCTTCCTATGTTTTGGTTTCGGTTTCGATTATAGCTGATGGCACTTCAGTAATCTATTTTTTATATAAATAATTTTATTAAGAATTCTTCATATGTTTTGGTTTCGGTTTCGATTATAGCTGATGGCACTCCAGTAATCTATTTTTTTTATAAATAGTTTGGTTAAGAATTCTTCATAAGTTTTGGTTCTGGTTTCGATTATAGCTGATGGCTCTCCAGTAATCTATTTTTTTTATAAATAGTTTTATTAAGAATTCTTCATAAGTTTTGGTTCTGGTTTCGATTATAGCTGATGGCTCTCCAGTAATCTATTTTTTTTATAAATAATTTTGTTAAGAATTCTTCATAAGTTTTGGTTCTGGTTTCGATTATAGCTGATGGCTCTCCAGTAATCTATTTTTTTTATAAATAATTTTATTAAGAATTCTTCATAAGTTTTGGTTTCGGTTTCGATTATAGCTGATGGCACTCCAGTAATCTATTTTTTTTATAAATAATTTTGTTAAGAATTCTTCATAAGTTTTGGTTTCGGTTTCGATTATAGCTGAGTGCACTCCAGTAATCTATTTTTTTATAAATAATTTTATTAAGAATTCTTTATAAGTTTTGGTTTCGGTTTCGATTATAGCTGATGGCTCTCCAGTAATCTATTTTTTTTATAAATAATTTTATTAAAAATTCTTTATAAGTTTTGGTTTCGGTTTCGATTATAGCTGATGGCTCTCCAGTAATCTATTTTTTTTATAAATAATGTTATTAAAAATTCTTCATAAGTTTTGGTTTCGGTTTCGATTATAGCTGATGGCTCTCCAGTAATCTATTTTTTTTATAAATAATTTTATTAAAAATTCTTCATAAGTTTTGGTTTCGGTTTCGATTATAGCTAATGGCACTCCAGTAATCTATTTTTTTTATAAATAATTTTATTAAAAATTCTTCCTATGTTTTGGTTTCGGTTTCGATTATAGCTGATGGCTCTCCAGTAATCTATTTTTTATATAAATAATTTTATTAAGAATTCTTCATATGTTTTGGTTTCGGTTTCGATTATAGCTGATGGCACTCCAGTAATCTATTTTTTTTATAAATAGTTTTATTAAGAATTCTTCATAAGTTTTGGTTCTGGTTTCGATTATAGCTGATGGCTCTCCAGTAATCTATTTTTTTTATAAATAATTTTATTAAAAATTCTTCCTATGTTTTGGTTTCGGTTTCGATTATAGCTGATGGCACTCCAGTAATCTATTTTTTTTATAAATAATTTTATTAAGAATTCTTCATAAGTTTTGGTTCTGGTTTCGATTATAGCTGATGGCTCTCCAGTAATCTATTTTTTTTATAAATAATTTTATTAAAAATTCTTCCTATGTTTTGGTTTC
Source organism: Euprymna scolopes (assembly GCF_053919585.1). NCBI lineage: Eukaryota > Metazoa > Mollusca > Cephalopoda > Sepiida > Sepiolidae > Euprymna > Euprymna scolopes. The sequence goes on along the minus strand of NC_136490.1, from coordinate 28,633,872 downwards.
GGTTTCGATTATAGCTGATGGCACTTCAGTAATCTATTTTTTTATATAAATAATTTTATTAAGAATTCTTCATATGTTTTGGTTTCGGTTTCGATTATAGCTGATGGCACTCCAGTAATCTATTTTTTTTATAAATAGTTTTATTAAGAATTCTTCATAAGTTTTGGTTCTGGTTTCGATTATAGCTGATGGCTCTCCAGTAATCTATTTTTTTTATAAATAATTTTGTTAAGAATTCTTCATAAGTTTTGGTTCTGGTTTCGATTATAGCTGATGGCTCTCCAGTAATCTATTTTTTTTATAAATAGTTTTATTAAGAATTCTTCATAAGTTTTGGTTCTGGTTTCGATTATAGCTGATGGCTCTCCAGTAATCTATTTTTTATATAAATAATTTTATTAAGAATTCTTCATATGTTTTGGTTTCGGTTTCGATTATAGCTGATGGCACTCCAGTAATCTATTTTTTTTATAAATAGTTTTATTAAGAATTCTTCATAATTTTTTGTTCTGGTTTCGATTATAGCTGATGGCTCTCCAGTAATCTATTTTTTTATTCATAATTTTATTAAGAATTCTTCCTATGTTTTGGTTTCGGTTTCGATTATAGCTGATGGCTCTCCAGTAATCTATTTTTTATATAAATAATTTCATTAAGAATTCTTCATAAGTTTTGGTTTCGGTTTAAATTATAGCTGAATAAACTAAAGTTTAAAAAAACTCATATGGAGATAGCAAAAAGAAACTCTGCATCAAGAAATGAGCTTAAAACCAGCTTGAAATATTCACCTTTTAAGCAACTAAGCATCTCTAATCGTAACTGTTGTTGTTCCAGGTTATAAAACGTAATATTTAGTTAATATGCCTCGGCTTTCTCTTGACGATCCTCAGAAGCTCATTAATCTCCACCTTTCTGGTTTATCCAATCGGAAAATCGGCTGCAGACTGAAATGTGATGAGAAAACGGTACGAATGACTGTGGAAATCACCAAAACGCCAGCAGTGTTCGTAAGGCCCCTAAATCTTGTCGTCCTAGAGTTATTTTTAAAAGGCAGACAATGTTATTAATATTCACAGCCTCAGAAACAAATTTAAAATGGCTCCCCAAATCCAACAACGGTCTAAACTTGTTAAAAAGTGTTCCCTTTTTGCAGTTAAGAAAAGATTGAAGGAATTTAATTTGCAAGGTCCTGCTGACGCAAGCCAATGGTTTCTGTAAAAAAACAGAAAGCGCAGTCTGGACTTCGTCAAATGCAATGAAAGTCATGACTCTTCATATTGGTCGAAAGTGATTTTTAGCGAGGAAAGCAAGTTCAATAGGCTAAGCAGTGATAGTAGGTAGTATGTCTGTCGAAGGAACGCCGAAGAATTTAATCCTAGGTACACGCTTTCAACGCTGCAAGGTGGTGGAGGCTTAGTATTGGTGAGGGGTGTTATTAATGCCACTGATTCAGGGCTTATAGTTCGCTTGCAATGTTGAATTAATTCGACCAAACACATTAATATTTTTACTGAACATTTCTACCCTATTTTGGTCGGAATTAGATGATAATCCCATCTTTATGCAGGATAATACTCCCATTCACACAGATGGTAATGTCAAGAGGTTCCTTGAAGAGCATGGTATCCTGTCTTTGGGTTGATATGCACAATCTCCAGACCTCAATCCTATCAAAACGTATGGCATTACATCAAGCAACAGCCACGCAATGATAAAATTTCAAATCTGGTAGAACTTTGGACAAAAATTAAAGAGAAATGAAATGCGCTCTCACCGGAGTACTTCTGCAGACTGCTTCAAGGAATGCCCTAAATATTGCAGGGTGTCAAATTGCAGAAAGGCTATGATACTAAATAATAGCTTGTTCATTGTATTGCATTTATCTTCTAAAGTTACATTTAAATAACGATTTTCCATGGTGTGGATTTTTTTAAATTTTGCCTTCTCGATTTGAAGTTATTATTTTCACTTGATATGAACACTAGGATACTTCAATTACAGGTCAAATATGAACAGGTAAAATTATAGAGAAATAAATGGCGAATTAGATGAGGTATAGATTGTTTAAACAGTTACATGCAATTTAGCTTTAATTTGCGCTTTTTGAAACAATGCCAAGTGCGGACTTTCTTTTTGGCGCCACTGTATATATTATAGGATTGGAAGGTCCTATTTGAATAAAAAAGTAGGAAAGAAAGTGATAACATAGCAGAAAATTAAATTAGCGTATCCTTGTATTAATTGAATATTTGCAGCATTTAATCACATTCCATCCTCTTTCTTAATCAATCGGATATCACGATCACTGAAGGCGCAATGTAAAAAATATATAAAATAAAAACGTGCGTCGCTTTTGGGCCGTATGTCAAATTGAAATATACCTTCTTGGTCTTCTGGCTGGAATTCAAGGATGGTATCTTTTCTGTCTAAAGATAGTATTAGGATATTGTGGTGGTTTCTTTCGTGCCGGGCGTCCATACAATGGAAATATGTCACATACTCCTATAAGGATACTGGAGATACACCGCAATAACTACAACCAGATTACTTAGATAAATACTTTTATTGTTTTAACAAAATGGTTGCGGGGTCTCCATTCACGCTAAATGTTCACAGAATGGCCAGGAGCAATATATTACATATGAAAGATGCCGCTGTGGAATTTCCACAGGTCTTATTATTATTACTATTATTATTATTATTATTATTATTATTATTATTATTATTATTATTATTATTATTATTATTATTATTATTATTATTATTATTATTATTATTATTATTATTATTATTATTATTACTATTATTATTATTATTATTATTATTATTATTATTATTATTATTATTATTATTATTATTATTATTATTATTATTATTATTATTATTATTATTATTATTATTTACTTACTAGGAGTAGTCACACAGGCCATCATCAAAGATTTCTCTTTGAGAATAACTTGTGGCATTCTCTGTAGTATGAGCGACAACAAGTATCCTCAGATTTCCAGTGCTCTTCAACTCTTTCGATAAACATTGCGAATGAATTTGCGTTATCGTAACAGCCGTTTACCATTGATTTCTCGTTGGCGGCAACCATTAGTTTTGACTGGAATTAGGTTGACAAAAAACCTCTACAAGGTCCCATTTCTCTTTGCGCTCATCCAGCGGAGCTCTAGCTAGTGCTTTCTCTCTTCGGTCTTTCTATCCTCCTTGACCCACCTCACTTATTTGGAGCGGCTTCAGTTTTTGGTGACACACACGCACAGAAAAAAAATGGGGGAAGATAGGAGCACATGGAGGAGTAACTTACAATTATAAATTATTCCATGTGATACTCCTTTATGTTTTGTATCTGTAGCATTTTCTGTATATCCAGTTTGTGCCTGTATCTCATGTGTGTTAGTCTTTGCATTCAACGGGTTTCCTTAATATTACGGCTGTTTTCATCACTGTTATCCGTTGTATCTTATCAGCCATCCCCCCTGATTCCAATCTCTACCCATTCTTTTTTCAAACTGTGTCGGTATTGTTCCTAGTGCTCCTCCTATTAATGGTATTATCTTGACTTTTTTCATCTTCCATATCCCTTTGAACTCTATGGCCAGTTCAGCGTATATGTTCCGCTTCCTCCTCTCCTTGATTTTGACTGTATCTGCTGGGACGGCAAAAACTACAACCTGGCGGGTCTTTTTCTTCTTGTTAACTAGTATGACATCCGGTCTTCCTGCTTGGATGGGTTTATCGGTTTGGATGGGTTTGTGTATCCATGTTCTATAGGACTTTGTGACTTTCGTTTTCAAGTACTGTTGCCGGTTTATTTTTATTTATTTATTTATTTATTATTATTATTATTATTATTATTATTATTATTATTGTTGTTGTTGTTATTGTTGTTGTTGTTATTATTATTTACTCACTAGGAACAATCACACAAGCCATCAAAGATTGCTCTTTGAGAACAACTTGTGGTGTTCCCTGAAGTCTGAGTGACAACAAGTCTCCTCATATTTCCAGTACTCTCCATCTCTTTCGATAAGCTTTGAAAAAGAATTTGCGTTATAGCAACAGTCGCTTACCATTGATTCCTTGTTGGCTATGTCCATTTTCGTTCTCTGTTTTGTTTTCTTCTTATTTTTTTTTGTCGTGTTTCTTCCGAGTGACCCTTTTTTTATTCTTGACTCCCTGTTATCTCATGATTTAGATTTTCTTTTCCCTTTTTTCGATTTATATTTCATTTTCTTTGATTTCGCATTTGTTCCCCTTTTTTCTGTACCTTATCTTCCTTAACATTTTACTCACGCCACTCTTCTCCTTCTTTAGATATCAACCTACCCTCTCTTTTTCACTGTTTTACACGCCCCTCTCTCTCCCTATCTCATATTTTATTTTCAAATGAAACATCCTTTACAAAATATTTGTTTCTTTTTCTCCTTTTCATTTGTCTTTCTCTCTTCATCTTCACTATTCTTTCATTCCCCATCACAATTTATCGTACACTAACTGCGCTAATCTCCTCGCTGGTTACCCAACGAAAATGACAATTACCCTCCCCCTACTCCCACATCAGTTAGTGTTTCGCTTGTTTCTCGATATTTAAAACATTTTTGCATCGTTCCACATCTTACTATAGTATCTAACCCCTGACACTCGACCTCGCACCCGATTCTGGATCATCTCTTCCCTTCCACAGTTCCACCCAACCCGTCTGAGGGCTAATGGGTGGCGTTTGGTGTCAGAAATCACACATGACATTTCTGTCTTCACCGTCAATTGACAACGCAATTGCCTTGGCTTCCACACTCCAACGCCAACGCACATATCTCCCCCACACGTATATATATATATATATATATATATATATATATATATATATATATATATATATATATATATATATATATACGTGGGGGGGAGATATGTGCGTTGGCGGTTAGAGTGTGGAAGCCAAGGCAATATATATATATATATATATATATATATATATATATATATATATATATATATATATATATATATATATATATATATATATTGTAATTTCACCATAACCAAGACAATATATTATAACATGTTTATGATAAGTCATTGCAAAATTATAATATATATGCTCCATTATTAATACTGACTAGCGGGACCTGTGGAAATTCCACAGCAGCATTTTTCATATGTAATATATTGTTGATGGGCATGTTGTGCGCGTTCTGTTCCGCATGAATAAAGGCACAATCATATTATTTTAGTTTTTTATTAAAACTGTACTGCCCCCTTACTAAAATAATAACTTTGATATATTTCCTGGGCTGATTATTTCATTACAAACACACCGGTCAATTAACTCACATTTTATCATTTTTCATAATTATATCGCACACCTTACTAAAATAATAACTTTGATATATTGTCTAGGCTGATTATTTCATTACAAACACACATCAATCAACTCATATTTCATCATTTTTCATAATTTTTGAGTATGTTACTTATTTCGACAATGTTTTTTTTTATAATTTAAACCAACGTTGTCGCCAATCCTTACTGAAATAATAACTTTGATACATTTGCTGGCCTGATTTTTTCATTACCAACACACTAATCAATTAGTCTCCATTTCATCATTTTTCATAATTCTTGAGTATGTTACTAATTTAAACAATCATTTTTTCATAATTTATACCCACATTACCGCCTCCTTCTTAATAAAATAATAATTTTGAAATATTGTCTGGGCTTATTATTTCATTACAAACACACTAATGCACGAAATCACATTTAATCATTTTTCATAATTCTTGGATATGTTACTTATTCCGGCAATCATTTTTCATAATTTTAAACAACATTTCCACCCTTCCCTCTTTAAGAAATAATAACTTTGATATATTGTTTAGGCTAATTATATCCTTACAAACACACCAATCAACTAATATTTCAGCATTTTTTCGTAATTCTTGGATATGTTACTAATTTCGACAATAATTTTTCATAATTTAAGCCCTCCTTATCTCATTCGTCTTTACTTATATAATAACTTTGATATATTGTCTAGGCTGATTATTTTTTTATAATTTTTTTTTTACACAGTGATCACCACTTATCAAGGCCCGAAAGCTACTCAGGGATAAGGGTTATTGCAAGCACATTAAGTTAGTTAGGTGATTTGCTGAAGTGTTTACTTAAGGGGGCGGTTCATTAGGAATTTATTAACATTGGACTTGAAGAACTACATCAATCAATTAAATCACATTTCATTTTTCGTAATTCTTGGATATGTTACTAATTTTGACAATGATCTTTTATAATTTAAACCATCCTCGTTGCCCTCTCTTACTAAAAAATTACTTTGATATATTGTCTGGCCTGATTATTTCATAAAAAATACAACTATCAATTAACTCACGCATCATCATTTTTCTTAATTCTTGGATATGTTACTCATTTCGACAATTAATTTTCGTAATTTAAACCATCTTTATCGCCCTCTCTTACTAACATAATTACTTTGATATATTTACTGGGCTGATTATTTTATTATAAACACACAATCGATTAACTCACATTTAATCTTTGTTCATAATCCTGGATATGTTACTAATTTCGACAATAATTTTATAATTAAAAACCCGCATTATGCCTCTCCCTCCTACTTATATAATATATTTGATATATTGTCTGGTCTTATTATATCATTACAAACACACCAATCAAGTAACTCACATTTCATCATTTTTCCTAATTCTTGGATATGTTACTAATTTCGACAACAATTTTCATAACATTAATCCACTTTGTCGCCCCCATTTACTTAAATATTAACCTTGATATATTGCCTGGGCTGATTATTTCATTACAAGCAAATCAATCAATTCTGGGTATTCTCATAGTATATATGTTTCACCCATCTTATCCAATCTCGGGTGACGCCGCATATTCTGCTAATATAGATCGTTCACCTATCTCATTCGATCCCGGGCGACGCTGGGTATTTTGCTACTATATGTTTTCCACCTATCTCATTCAATACTGGGTGACGCTTTCTGATAGTATATATTTGCACATCTCATTCAATCCCGGGACTGACTTCATGTCCGCCACCCCACTGTTTAAAATATACATTAAATAAAGTAATGTTTTAATCGTAAACTGTTTCAGCCATTTCAGGGACTGACTTTATATCCCCAACCCACTGCTTAAAATATACATAAAATAATGTAATGTCTAAATAGTAAACTGTTTCAGCCATTTCTGGAACTGACTTATAATCCCCAATCTACTGTTGAAAATATACATTGAATAAAGTAATGTATAAATCGTAAACTTTTTCAGCCATTTCCGGGGCCGACTTCTTATCTCCCATCCTAGTGTTAAAAATATACATTAAATAAAATATTTGGGTGTTCAGGAAATAGACATCATCAAATCAGTAGAAATGATAAAGAAAATTGAAAAAGAACTGCCTAAGAAACTGAAAACTTGTAGAAACTAAACTATATAGTAGGAACTTAGTAAAAGGAAAACGCGTGAGCATTATCACTAATAGTATACTCTAGAACGTTCATAAGCCGGACCAAAAGAAGAATTGAGGCAACTTGACCAGACTAGCATAAAATTTATGGCCATACATAATGCGTTACATCTTAAGAATAATACTTTCCAACTCTATCTGAAAGAAGAAGCAAGGGATAAGAAAAAAGAAGCAGCTACAAAGACAATTTATAAGGGTGACAAAAGATGAAACTTATGGAGATAGTTAAAAACAGTTAAAATTGCCTTGAAAATTGAGACTTATATACATGAACTACAAACGCTAATAGAACATACAGAAGGAGTATTTTTTTTAATTGCTGCCTGAATGTATTTTTATAAGCATACCAATATTAACCGACCAGAATATAAATTTAGATTAATATAATAGATGAACGTCTTTGTTTAAAATCAATCATCTTGAGAAACTCTTTGAATAAAGACGAAACGTCGATTAACATACAAGCAATTTTCGTTTGTTTCACTTTTCATATTTTATACAAGCAGGTGTGTGTAACTGCGTACATTTGTGAGTGTAGTGTTGCTTATTGATCGCGTTATGCCTGTTAACCATTACAAACGATAAGTACTTGGACCGAAATAAAAATACGAAATAAACAGTGTTAATATAACAATGAGGAAACTACAGGGATTGAACTAGAGACCTAGCTCTTTAAAATCGAATATATTAGATAGATAGAAGAATAAAAATAGCAATAACAAATCGACGCCACGTAACAAAAGCAACAAAAATTTTTTTATTTCTTTATGTTTTTCTTTGAACGATTGTAATCTGATAATTTCAATTACTTCATACAGCGAACACGTAACACTTTGACGCAGGTGAAAACACGACTTCCGAACGAGAGCACATTTGTTCACTTCCTTATATGCAGATCTCGAACATATTTATTGCATTTCCGACTTACATTTTTACATATATTCGACTGTTAATCACATATTCGAACAGCATTGAGCAACATAACAATAACATAGAAAAGCATAATATATGTTATACGTTAGATAAGGAACGTTCGCTCATACACAGTCAATCGGCGTCATGATATCAGCGTATGCACCTTTATGTCACTTTAACCTCGTATAGCTATAAATGAACGTGACATCACATGGAAAAAGAGAGTGTGGGCGAAATAAGGACGGAGTTCGTTGAGAAGATTAAAGTCTTAGAAAGCAGATGTATGGTAATTAAATAAGAATCGATTATAGATTTAATACTTAAGGTCTGAGATGTCCATAGCCTCAGAATATCCATTCACAGCTAATAGCAGAAAAGATGGAAACGTCAGCAGCTTAATAGTCATTTTCCAAATCTATATATCTATAAAAGTGAAAGTGTGTGTGTGTGCGTGTGTCTGTGTGTGTCTGTGTGTGTGTCTGTCTGTCTGTGTACATTCTCCTACGCAATAACTCTGTCAATTTTAGTCTACAGACACGAAACTTGATATACAGGGTATTGAGATTTGTGAAAAATCTTTGCAATCCGTTTTCGGTCAGAAATTTGGCGATTAAGGGATACAAGTTCAACGATTTGATCTTTGAGAACTCTACCAAACTCCTCCGACAATTTTGGGTCTAAAACACTTGAAATTTTAGATATAGGTTCCTTGGGCATGGATCTTACTTAATAACTTAATTTGAGCCCAAAACAATAAATGTTAAGGGGTCATAATAGGGATCAATGTTAAAAAAAATGACCTCTGCGGTCTCTAATAAATTACTCAGACAATTTCTGGTCTAAATATTTGAAATTGTGCATAAAGGGTATTCAGAGATAGGGCAAGCTTTTTAATCCGTTTGGGTCGAAAATTGAGCTACTAATATATAAATGTATGTATGTATGTTTGAATGTCTGCCTAAAACTTTCGACAGAGGCGACGGATTTTCACAAGATCAGTATCGTTTGGAAGCTCGCCCCTTCAGACGACAAATACCGAAATATTGGCTAAAAACATTAATTTCTTCACCCTCAACTGGGAACTTTTCTACAGGGGAGGGCTCGTTTTTTTCGCCGATATTTTTGAAAGTCATCCTATCCTTTCGATTGTCTAGCCTTAATTTAAACCTACGTCCCGTCCGGGTTTGCGGTGGTCGTAACAATAAAGACATCACGTTTTTTGCCCGTTCTTTTCGTCCTTCACGGTACGGGTTCGAGCCTGCCTTCCTGCTACCACTTTTTATTTTTTTGCTCAACATACACCTCCAAACACCCGAGCAACGCCGGGCTTAAATGCTAGTTCACAATATTCTCTTTTATTGGAGTTTTGTGAGACTTTAATTCCAAGCAAGCATCATTCGTGGATATGAAATGCCTCAATTATGGGAGTATCAGTTGTTACGATTGATGAATTATGGTGTTATTATTTATGATGTAAATTCGACATCAAACTTGTATTTTGTTAAGTCGTGACTTACCAGACAATGCACTTCCCCTCGGAGAGGAGCATATGCAACACAGTAACAATTTAAATAGTAGACCATTTACTCGCATTCGTTTAGTCCTCACATTCCATGAGCGATTTTTCTTGATATAAGGGGAAAATTGTCGTTTTCAAGTTCGGAATTTATCCGTATTACCTTTATCGTTTGACATTAGAGTAGTATGTTTAGTTTCTTGATCAAATGGATTCAGGGCTTGTCCGAAGCAATTTCAAAAATAAAGAATATGTATTATATAACATCATCAATAATATAAATCTCACCTGTCTGTTTAAATGTATGTATGTATGTATGTATGTATGAAAAAATTGGATAAAACCATTAACTGTTTACCCTCAACTCGGCACTTTTCTACATGGAGGGGTTGCTTTTTTTTCACCGATATTTTCAAAAGACATCCCCTCTTTTCGATTGACTAGCTTTAATTTAAACTTTCGCCACTTCCGGTTTCGCGATGGACACAACAGCAAAGACGTCACATTCCCCCCCCGTTCTTTTCCTCCTTCGCGGTACAGGTTCGAGCCTGCCTATCTACTACGACTTTTTCGAGTTTTTTTTTGCTAAACACACACATCCAAACACCCGGGCAACGCCGGGCCCCCAGACCAGTCTTACATAAAAAATAAATGCATGCGATTGCCAATTTTTTTTATTTCAATGATTTTTTACCAGTTTGTTTTTGTTTTTCAATGTAAACGTGGTTTTCATTCGTGTATGGATTGCCTTTGAAGACGATTGTGTTAAAGCCAGTAGAATAACAATACCATGATAATGTTTTCCGCAGATGAGGAGGGATTTTTATTATTAGAAAGATACAATATTCCTAGGAACACACGCGTTCTTATAGGATCGTTCTATTCTGTCATTATCTTTGTTTTTCCTTTTCCCCAACAACATATTTGGCAACTTCGTCGTCACTGGACAACTACAACACGTAAAAGCAACAGGTAACAAGATAACAGATAACAACATAAGATACATTTGTTTAGTAAAATACACAATTGATTTGAATTAGTTGCTTGATGCTGATAACCCTTACTCCAATGTAGAAAACAAAGCCTATGAGAGTGGACCTCCTAGAACTGCACATGACATTTCAACTGCAGTATGTCTCCGTTCCTGTGCAGTTCTAGGAAGTTCATTTTCATAGACTTTGCCTTCTACCTTTGAGATGTTAATTTATTGCTAAGCGCCCTGTGCGCCCCGATTAAAAAATGCCGAAATATTTCCTTTTAATATTTGAAATACATTTAAATTTTAAAACAATAACTTTATCTAAAGAAATATAAAAAAATTAAAGTTTATTATTTTTCATCGTCTCATATTATAACGCAAGAACTGTTAAAACTAAGAGAATTTTATGAAATATAATATTTCTATATGGCTTCGTATTTCGTTTTATGCTTAATGACTTTCGTTCCGTATTTACAATAATTCGATACATTTTCGCCGTCAATTTTGATAATATAATTTTCAGAGATTTCCCATACTTTACGGTACTTTTGCAGAATAAGGATCGAGTACCGTCGGAATTTTTCGGACAATTTGCGTAAAATGCCGGAAGGTGTCGGACGATAGTTCCGTGATTTTTCTTTTCTTTTCACGCAAACTCTGGTCAATGTTTTATTGAGAAATATATTATTTCTGGTATTACAAGGAAAAATCAAGGAAAAGAATTATTTAAAAATGAAAGCAATATTCTTTCGATTTTAAAGAAACTTCAAAGAACAACTATGGGAAATTTTTAAGAAACTAAGAAAATTAAAATCCAAATAAAAAAATCACTCGTTGTTAGGTAAGTTTTATGATGCATATATTTATTTTTAAAAAACAAACAACTGATGGAAAACAACAAATGGTGCGTTTTAGTTATTGCATTTTTACAAAATATAAAATTTCGTAGTTGAGGCTGAAGGCTGCCACATTGAATAGATCTCAACTCATCTACATAATCAATTTCTAATGATTATTTTTATTTATAAAATCAAACCAAACATAATCATTGAAAAGTATAAATACAAGGGTCTTTTCAAAAGTAAAGCCTTCTATTCTTAAACTCCAAAAATTAAAAAGCTAGGAAAACGAGAGAAGTGCCATTAAAACCAACGACTTTTTGTGCTGTAAAATTTATTTTCCTACATGGTCACCACAATTCTCGATGCACTTTTGCTTGCAATTCAACAATTCATCTCTATTTCTAACGCCTTTCCATGACAACGATTGCTAACTTAGAATATCACTCCTTCACTATCTTAAACGAATAGATAAAACTTTCAGGTCTGCATGTTTAAGTTCAGCCATCATAACGATGCAATTTACAACCCCTTCTAATCCATTCTGGTGCCATAAAAATAAGACACATTACTTTTGGGACGTCACTTCGTAGTGGAAAGTGGGTGATGTTTTGTGATGCTTTTTATGAACGTGCTTTGATACGCATTCTACAAAAAGACATACCACGTTTGTCCCTATGACGTACATATTACCTACTTACAGGACAAACAGAAAGATCCAACTCCTAGATACTAGAAAGCCTTTTAATGCAATGCATAGTAGAACAATAAAATTGTCGCCCTAAAGAAAACGATACTACAGCTTTATTTTAAAACTTTTATTAAAACATCAATTCAAGTAACTTGATTATGTAGAAGAGTGTAGATCTATTCAATGCAGCCGCCTTCAGCCTCAATCATGTCCTGAATACGGGTCCGGAACTGGGAGTATACCTTTTCCACAAGCGCCTGCAGGAGCTCGTCGAATACTCGGTGGATGGCGGCGATCAGTCTCGCTTTGGTATTATGGGAGTTCATGTTGGTGATGTTCTTGACGTAAGATAAAACGAAGTAGTTTTTTTTTTATACAGTACTCACCACTTATCAAGGCCCGGAAGCCACTCAGGGATAAGGGTTATTGCAAGTACATTACGTTAGTGTGGAGATTTGATGAAGTGTTTACTTAAGGGGGCGGTTAGGAATTTGTTAACATTGGACTTGAACACATCCAAGTTGTAGTCCGGTGGGAAGCAGGTAGACGGAACAGAGTTCCACAGGCGTGCAGTTCTAAGAAAGAAGCTTTGTTCATGGAATCCGCGTTTTGATTTAGGCACAGATATAGAGTGGGGGAAATTTTTCACAGTGGATTCAGCTAGACGGGTGTTTTTCGTGAAAGATTGGCGAGGGGGGACCAGAGATTGGAGTTCAGACGAGCACCTGCCATGGAAATAACGATAAAACAAGTCTATCGGGTTCAGGTCGGAGGAGGAGGGGGCAAGTGAGAGAAGGGTACAAACTCATAGCACTACTTCTGAAACCAAACCTGGGTCTCTTTGGACTTGTGGGGTGGTGCCGCGTCCTGCTGCTACACCCAGGGTCTAGTCGCAGCCACTAGTTTGCACTAGGGGATCATCACATTCTTCAACATTTCTAGGTACACCTTGGTGTTGACTTTCAAGCCGACTTCGAAGATGTGATGTAACATAATCTGGTCCTCACTTGAAACCACACCAAAAACCATGACCGTGACCGGAAACTTGGATTTCATAACCCTAGGCATGCCCTCAAGCGTTGAACCGAATGAATTTTCAGGGTGCTGGCAATGACCCTGTTGTCATAATTTGGATTGCTAGAGAGCATGAGTTCTACAGCGGCACATCTCCGATCTCGCTCGTTGAACATTGTGTCACTTTCAGACATGATAAAAGGCTTCTATCGCTCTTGGGATGGTCTGCAAACAGGAAAAAAAAGGATAAAAGGAAAAAAAAAAGAAAGAAAACCGGTATTTATTAAACGGAAATGAGATCATATCGTCTTTTCTATGGCAACAATTTTATCGGTTCACCCTCTAGTTTCTTCCTGCGGAGTGCTGGACTGTAGGATTCCCTTCATGTTTGATTGCGCTAAAATGCTGAAATTGAAATTTACCACAAACAGACATCTTGCGGCTCAGTTCCTCACATTATCCCCCTGTAGATATAACCCACTTGGTAGTCACTTATGTCTAAGTGGTAATACGCCTTGTTCAAGGCGAAAAAGAAATTTTAAAAATAAATTATCAAATTCAGTCTCGTTTCGGCGCACGGTGTCATCTCATCGCCAACCTAACAAACTAATTAAACCTTGGGTTGCTTCTAGGCTTTAATAAACTTAATAAAAGTGACATGAGTAAGGAGATGAAAGTAAGAAAGTAGTCGATCAGATAGGACTTGCAACCTTCGTACGAGACTCTGTCGATCGGTTCGGCATGTTCAGTTTTAAAATAGAATTCATATTATTTGGATTCTTTGAACTACTGTTCTCATTTTGAGTGTTATTCTTACAACGTTTCGTCCGATGTAACCTCCGACCTACTTCAGGTGTATCTTGTCGAACTCGGGGATTCTTGTGTGTATAAGTCCTAAGTAATTCGAAATTGTAGTTTTGGAGTGCGGTCCGCATTCAGAACTGAATTTTCAACCCCCGAAAGAGTTTAACTTACAACTGAATTTTACCAATTACGTCATCTGTTACACCACGTGCAGATTCCCATGTTCAACAGAAAAAAACAGAGTTCGATAGAAATATTCACAAGTTTGAAAAGATTTACCTGAAGAAGATCGGAGGTTACATCGACCAAAACGTTGTGGAAATAACACTCAAGATGAGAAAAGTAGTTCGAAAAATTCAAATAATACGAATATTGAATCTTCATCTCAGAAATTAAAAAAAAAAAAAAAAAGAATTTGTTAGCGATAAACGCGTAGATTGAATGCACGTATCTGGACACTAGAAACATTTTTCGGTTCTTTTAATAACTGAGCCCCTTTTTTTTATTTCCATTCATTTATTTTGTCCGGCTTTGTGAGGAAAGAAAAAAGCGACGTGCTATATATTCATCCTATTCGTCGGATAAAAGTCCATTTCAGGGAAATGTCCACAGGTGACCGTTTCTCATTCTTCAATGGAAATACGGAGACAACTGGACGTTGCTGGAAAGAAGCGATTCTCCCACAAAACCCGTCGAGGTCTTTTGACCTTTGGATATTGTTAGCGAGAGGAGGGATAAGAATTCGAAAGACACTAAAGAAATCTGACGTCACCGGATGAACAAAGAATATAAAGAACGTCCTCTTCATCTTTGTTACACTTTTCACGACGCGAATACACACACACACAACACACACACACACACACATATATATATATATTGTATTTTGTGTACAGAAAGTTGTTAGATGAGACAAGTCATTGGTACCGTCGGTTTCAAGCCCAATAATTAGGACAGTTTAAAATATCCATATCAAGCTCTCTTCAGCTAATACAAAAGATGAGTATTGGCTGAAGAGAGCTGGATATGAATATTTTAAATATATATATAATTCCATGTCCATATTTTACAGATGTGAAATAACATATGAATTTTTTACGAGGTTAATACAAGAATGCTCAATACTGAAGTAGAACAAGATATGCTTTTTAGTTGTTTTACATAAGCATTGATATGTCGTTACACATCCACGAACATATTTCAGTCAGCTTACTACAAATAACTACGTCTTTAAAGGCGCCTTTTAGTGATATTGCTTATATAAAATTTTCGGATTAAACTTTTGTATAAGCAATATCGGCTTAAGAGATTTCTAGTTACTTTTAACTGACTGACCGAAACATGCACATGAATGTGTAGCGACATATTAATGCTTATGTAAAATGAATAAAAAGTATATATATATATATATATATATATATATATATATATATATATATATATATATATATATATATATATGAGTATTGGCTGATGAGAGCTTGATATGGATATCTTAAACGGTCCTAATTATCGGGCTTTAAACCGACGGTGCCAATGACTTGTCTCATCTAACAACTTACTGTACACAAAATACAATATATATATAAATATATATATATATATATATATAGTGTATGTTTATATGTAATTAATATTAAAGGCAACTCAAAATCAATTTATTATAGGTTATATCGACAACATTCTAAATAACGAATAAAAAAACAAGACGTCAAACTAATGGGGCCTCAAAAGTTTTGTTGAACATATTTCTCTCGAAACAAACCCCAATGGTAAGGGTAGGGATGATACTGCTGGTTATGGTCCAACGACGCCTACGAGAGAAACTTCAAAGCTGATGAAATGGACACGAGTGACTAGGTAACAAAAAAAGCTCGTCACTGGGCACAACTCATGGAGAACCGCCTACAGGCGAATCCATTAGAATTTAGCCAAGTGCACAAAGAGAAAGAAACGCCAGGAGAAAAAAAAAAAGAAAAGATTTATCGCAAGACGAACATGGAACTAATGAGACAAACGGATGAATACTACTGACCCAATTGGCGATTTGGAATCGACTATTATCACCAGACTTACTAAACATTGACGCGTCATTGCGTTATCCTAAAAAAGGGAGACTAATGATAAAACATTTTGATATACATATAGTCATCCAAAGGTAGAATTTCGATGTATTACCGCTCGTCAGTGTGGTTAGACTAGCAATTACCTCTAGGCGGGATCAAAACTTGAGCCGACTTTCTTTTTGTAGTTTTAATGGCTACCGATCAAAACATCATCATGAGACCGACGCTTTTATAGGTCTGTCCCATCGACGAGATGTTGCATCTCTCTGCCTGTTCTACAAGTACTTTAATGATTAATTCTCTGACGAACTACAAGCACTTGTACACTCTCAGGGTAAATATTCCTGACAAACCTAACAAACAGCTAAATCCCACCCTACACAGTAGAGATCTCTAGGTATGAGAAAGCCTTCTACTCCAGTAGTTTCTTCCCTAGAACTGCTAGAATTTGGAACTCCCTTCAGGGATCCTACTCTCCCAAATGTACTGACATGCATAAGTTAAAGTGTAATGTGAACAGACATCTTGCTGCTCACCTCCCTTCATAATATCCCTGAAACTTATGTCCCAGATAGTATCCCCCTACTTCAAAGTGGCACTGTGCCATGCTTGGGGTGAAAATTGAATACAATTTTTAAAAAGATTATGTAAATAACAATATAAAGTTACACACACCCACATACATATACATATACATCTCTTCCCCCTCTCCCCCCTCTCCCTCTCTCTCTCTCTCTCTCCAAATATATATATATATATATATATATATAGGTTTGAGGTGTTTTTTCTTAGCAGCCTCGAGAGGTTCCAGGTCGCCCGAGGAAGTCTCATTGATTGAAACAGATGGCTATTTGTAGCGACCATATGTAACTGTTTGCCCTCAAATAATATATATATATGTATATATATATATATATATATATATATATATATATATATATATATATATATTTGGGTAGAGCACTGTCGTAAATAATCTCACCCGTTAGTTAATTGACTGTAAATGAGATGCTCGTTGTTTGTTTGTAGACAAAATGGTTTGAGCACTATAAAGGTGTATATATATATTAGAGTATCGTTCCACCTAGGAATTTAATGGCTTTACGGATTTCTTCATGGAAAGAATCATACATATTTCTCTTTTTCTTGTTATAAGTATGCCTTATTTTATTACAGCCTTCTACTGATCTACAGAGCATTGAAATATGGAAACAAAATGGACACAAAATATTTAAGTGCGTATATGAGAGACAGTAAAGAACTTTGATCTTTCTTATCTCTCTCTCTCTCTCTCTCTCTCTCTCTCTCTCTCTCTCTCTCTCTCTATCTCTCTCTCTTTGACAGATCTAAAAGAAATTTCCATGTAAAAATTCATTTCATTGATATAATCCCCCTTGCCAAACTTTCTCAAAAAACACTCGACCAGCAACAACCACACTACATCATTCCCCAACTTTCTATCTATGCCTAAATCTAAACGCAGATTCCATGAACAAAGCTTTTTCCCAAGTCCGCCCGCCTCTAAAACACTATTCAGCTGTCTTGCTTCCCGGTTGAATAGAACATGGTAACCTTCAAGTCTAATGTAAACAAGTTCCTGTTGAGCCGTCCCCATAAATAATCAAATTCTACACAATTGACACCATTAACGATTACGACACTACTACCTTACACCATTAACCCTTATCCTTATCCTGCCTTGGTAAGCAGTGACTCCCAAGTTAAAAAAACAAAACAAGAACATCTCATCTGTGGAACAAAAATCCCATGACTCTTCTTCTGAACTGACTACAACATGATCATCATGAAGTCTAATGTAAACCAATACTTTTTGAGCTGTCCTCTTCGATAATCAATTCTTCTGAAGTGATTTTTACACGTCCCATTAATTACCTCATGCTTTTTTATGGAAGTTAGTATCGTCTAACTGACGATCACGTTAACCCCTATCGCCGAGTACCGCACACCCAGTCTTCATAAATGGTGACCCATTAATAAAAAAAAACAATTTGAAAAACTAAGTTTTAATAAAATAATAGATGTTTTTGCAAGTCAATTTACTTTGATCTTTGCATACATTGCATTCTTCCAATCCGCCGATATCTACATGTGACTGCCTATACTTACGTACGTAAAATACTAAGCCAAACAAACAAGTGAGGTGGCTGGGGGCGGGCCGCTAAGTATATAGTAATCCTTGCCATTTGACCTCGATATATTTTTTCGGTCACGGTTGTTAAGCAAAGGCTAGCCGTTGAGTACGGTTCTTGGCAGGTTAAGCCGGGTGCAATTTAGCGTGTCAGCCCGCAGCTCAAGTTACTCGGCACACAAAAACGACCTAATAAATAAATTACACAATCTAATAGGTCGATTTCTGCGTTTTGTCTTTCTTCCGGAACGCTTGTCATAACTATTGACTATTGTCATTCCCTTTCAACCTGATCTACAAAAAAGAAACATTTCTAAGATAAAAACCGTTTATAATGCTTTTGAGTTGCATGGCCAATCGACTAGGAAGGTCAAGGATAATCGGAGACCGGTTTCTGAGAAATGCATTGATGTTATTTTTTTTTATTTTATGCGCATATACGAATACATATGTACATGCATGAATGCGCACACATTTATCTGTATTATATTTATTTTAGTTTGTCTGTGTGTTCCAATTTTTCTCGAAAACTACTGAGCCGATCTGGCGAAAGGTTTGTATGAACATTTGCCATGGTTAGATGCAGCGAACTAAGTATTATGGTATCCGTTCGATGCACAGTAAGGAATTAATAGGGGTCAGGCGTTAAAACATCACATTTTTCTAGAAGTTTCCACTGAAGCTACTGAGCTAATCTGGCATAAATTATGCTATAAAGCACAGTGAACTAAATATTACATCTCTTCGATGTACAGCGATTAACAAGAATTAGTCACCACAATACCACATACATTTTAAAAGT
>NC_136490.1:28552075-28612075 GCF_053919585.1 Euprymna scolopes | reverse complement strand
AAAACATTGATGCCTTCGATTTTTATAAAACTTTCTGAAAAGTCTTAACTAACTGATTTCTATATAATTTTGTTTGTTTATACTTCGCGATACTTCTTGAATTTACCCCAGGGGCTCTTTTATAGCTGATAAAAACACTACATTTTTGGGACTATTTTAGCCCATTTGTCCAAAATTTTCTGTGTATGTCTATTTAGCAATTTTTCATGGTGCTGAACTCAAATTTAAATATGTTAAGGCTTTGGGGACTTTGGGAGTTAAATAGGGGTGCAAATGATAGACTTAGTCATTTTTTTTTTTTTTTTTTTTGCATGGTGCAGAACTCAAATTGACATATTTTTAGGCCTAAAACTGCACCATTTGTTCATTTTCAACAGGATTTGACGTTCCCTGGGGATTTTGGGGGCTAAATGGGGAGGGGCAAATCCTGAACTTACTCACAGAGAACCATGCATACTTCAATTGTGTTTTCGGAGGTTGTCTTTAACTTCTGTGCTAATTCGAAGATTCTTTTTGCTATGCGTCCTACATATCTTTTTTTTCTGAAGATTTGACTTTTGATTCTTTAAATTAAGTTTTGCCTTATATCACCTCCATATAGTCTTTCCTGACTTTGCTGTCTGAGAAAACAATTTAAAAGTGTAAATATTGAATGTTGAGCTTCATTTTGCTTTGAAAGTTGATTCTCATACGGATCGCTGCTGATAGATGACTTGTTTTTATATTAAAAACACACATGGATGTGTGTAATGTAATTACAAGTCATCTATGATAGAAAAAAAGAAATTGTAACGAAACTGTTAAATAGGAAACATAAATGATCAGCTGTTTACCATGTAGCTGTTTAAGAGATTTAAAAACAGGACGGTTGTAAAATTCATGGCTTTAAGTGTTTGTCTTAGTGTGAGAAACGGTTCTTCCAATTAATTTTTGGCCTACGGACCTGAAACTTTATATGTGAGAGATTTGGAACTATGAAACCATTTGATTGCTGGCCGATAAAAATAGCTGCTAAGAATCAAGATTGAAAGAATTTGACACATTTGGAGTGTCGACTAAACCTGTTATTTCTAGGCATGCGCCAATATACTCATATCTTAAACAACATCATATTTTTAAAATATTGCTTGCTTGGACTTAGATCAGAAAGTAAGGAATTTGGCAGGAGAGTTAAATGCTTTGGTTTCGATTCTAGCTAATGGTATCGAAGTCATATTTTTTACTTTTGAAATCACTACAATATATTGAGTACAATGTAATAATAGCTATAGAGAATTGACTTTGTCATATTACATACGAATCTGCATTAATTAAACTATCGTATGTAAACGGATTTAACGAATGAGAGCCTGCTAAAATGTATAAAAATCTCTGTAGTTTTAGTGCCATGCATGTAGTGTGTGTGTGTGTATATACGCACACACATACGCACACACACACAGATATATATATATATGTATATATATATATATATGTATATATATATATATATATATAGTGCTAGTTATAGTCATAACTATTAAAATTATTACTCCCATGTATATATATATATATATATATATATATATATATATATATATATATATATATATATATTGGCCATTCTTACCCTGTTTTTTCACGTTAAATAGTAACTCTCAAATTTATTTAACCCTTCTCCACCACCCCCTAGTTCTGGTAGTCATCCTGAAATGAATATGTGATATATAAGTTTTGTATCTTGAGCGTATATTTCAAACGATATCCCTGGCCTAATGACGTGATTTCTCTATAACGGAAAATTACGGAAACATGTATGCACATATGTGGCCGTTTGTTTGTATAAACGAATTATATATATATATATATATATATATATATATATATATATATATATATATATATAAAGAGAAAGAGAGAGACACACACACACACATATATATAAAGAGAGGTGGGAGAGAGAGAGAGGGGGGGGGAAGAAACAATAACATGTGAGGAAGATTTAAAAGGGGAGAGGGGGATGCTATGTGTATATTGTCGCACACCTTTAAATTCTTCCAATCTTACTAGTTACAGATACACGTGAGAGGAGCCTGAATCACTTGTGGAGTTTATGAATAGAATCCGAATCTACTTTGTACATCATTTGTTCCATTTATTTAGTTGAAAGGATAATCCTTTCGTTGGCTTAAGCAGATTACGACTGTTTTAATCGCTGATCTTTTCGAATTAGTCATGTGTAAGCCGATTAAAATAAAACAAACAGATTGACGCATTTTTTAAAGTTGCATTGTTCTGGGTCGCATACACACACACACACACACACACACACACACACACACACACACACACACACACACACACACAAACACACACATATATATATATATATATAGGGCCCAGAACAATGCAACTTACGAAAATATATGGTCTTGCTGCACCTACCTGACGTTGTCCGGTAGTGTATTTTATAGCAATTTGTCTAAAGATTCTTGATTATGGAACGATTATTTTTTGTTTTTAACTAATTTTATCATAAGTCTGTAATTTACATAGACAGATAAGGGGTTTTCTTTTAACGAATTATTTTTCTCTTCCAAACAAAGGGAAGTAAATCTGTGTTGGATGAATAAAGATATATCGCTTTCAAAAAAAAAAAAAAAAATATAAATTAAAGAAATAAGTTCGACCGGGCACATTTTGTGGATAAAATTTGTTCGAATAACTTTTATATATATATATACATATATATATATATATATATATATATATATATATATATATATATATATATATATGTTTCTTTTAAATATGGATAACAAAACAGTTCAATAGAATAAAAATAGATATTTACATAAGAATATTGATTTTTTTTTAAGAATATTTATCGGTGATAAACTTTTAGCATCTGACTGACAAATACGCAGAGCACGCATATGTAATTAAATAAGTTCAAATGCATTGATTATATGAACTCTTCCAAAGGTGCCCAATACATAGGGAGAGTTTCTATAAGGCAAGCGCGAAAAATACGCTAAAATTTGATATTTTAATTCATACGTATTTCATATTTATTATTAGAAAGCCAATTCTCTATTATTACACTTTATCTAATATACAGTTGCGATTTCAAAAGTCAAGGGACAAGATTTGTGTGTGTATATCGTAGGGTAGGCTATGCTGTTCGAGCCCCTCTCTATCTGCCTTTTCTTTCTCTTAGCTTACCTTTATTAGTCTTTCATCCCTGTCTCCATAGTGGGTTAGTTACAATTTTATTCTTTATTTTTATTATTCAATCTTTATGTTACATTAAGAGTTTAATATTAAACATTTAGTAAGTTCATGTTTTTAATTGTATATAATTTTGCCCCTTTTAGTTAAGATATAATGCGCGTGCGTGTTTTTACTGTATTTATTAACATTTATTATTATATATAAATTTCCGTTGTATGTATCTGTATTTTGTTGAGTGTAATTTGAGCATAATGTAAGCTTGTTTGAAGTAGATATCTTATTCTTGGATTAATTCTGTTTCTTTTAATTCAAACAGGGATAATTATTTTGAGATACAAATTTTCGAGATACGTCTGCAGTCGTGGGACGAATTAAATGTATAAGTGTTTACTGCACACATACACACGCGCGCATGCACACACACATACAAACACACACGCGCATATATATATATATACATAAATACATATATATATGCATACATATATATACATATATATACATATATATATACATATATATGCATATATATATATATATATATATATATATATATATATATATATATATATATATATATATGCACGTTTCATTAAATAGCACAGATAACTCTTGCTTGTTTTTCTTGTAATCATCCTTTTCTCTTTGTCGGACCATTTTCCGAACGTTTTTTTCCGAGTGAAAAAAGAAATTTCCCATAATCGCGAACGTTTTCGACCTCCATTGGTCATCCCCAGGCGAGTAGTAAAAAATAAAAAAATGAAATTGAAAAATGAAAGTAGCGAGATGAAATGAAAAGTCAATTAAAAGATGATTAAAAGACGATTAAAATCGCTTAAAATCATTAAAATACTCAAATGATTTTAGTAGAAGGCTCTCTTACATCTAGGGATCTCAACTGTGAAGGGGTGGGATTTTGCTGCTTTTGGGTTTGTTGGGGGTTATTTACGTCGAGGGGGTACAAGTGTTTGTAGTTCGTTGGAGCATTCACCGTTAAAGTACTTGTAGAACAGACAGAGGGATGCTATTAGGTTGCCGCCTCTCTTTTTAACCTTGTCTAGGTGTGAAAGACTAGTAGCAGATGCACCAGGCCAAACATGACAACAATACTCCGCACATGGGCGAATGGTGGCCTTATAGAGGTACAGGATACTTTCGAGCGTTAGTAGCTTTCTAGCACGGTAGAGAGAACCTACCTTTTTCGCAGCTGTCCTGGCAATGCTCTCAATGTAATTTTTCCAACTCGTGTTTCCTGTGGACGTTAGATCGAGAAGTTTAAAAGATGTCCTTTCAGATAAAGAGGCTTTGGCCATTTCTATTCGTGGTAGAGGAGGTTTCTTGTAATTATTGAAGGAAACAAGTTTAGTCTTGGCAGCATTGAATTAAATATGTTATGCTCACCATAATTTAACTTCCAAACTGTTTTTAGTATTACCCTAGAGACGTTCTTAATTTATTTGGTTATTTCAATAAAGCTAAGAAGGCCTCCTGAGTTTGAAATAATTTTAATACTTACGTAAAAAACGGAAGTTCTTTTAAACGGGTAACAGGTTTAGTAATGCTTCCTTATTTCTTTCTTTTTTTTTTTTTTTTAGATATATTCAATATCCTAGATAGAGCAGTCGTGTTTAAATGAGTGTCACCCGAATAGGAAATTCTCTATTCTTTTGTTGCTATTGCATGAGACCCAATTAATAATGTAATGTTACACAAACGGGACCCAACACGTTGTAGCAGAGTACGTCTCAAAGAACAAAGGACAAGTAATAACTCGACTCCTTTTCTTTTGCAACAACAACAATTATTTCCTCATTCTTTCGCCACGCGTGACTTCTCGTTACGGTTGTGACGTCACCCACGTCTTGAATTGTCCCCTGTAACATGGTTGTCTCTTCTTTTTCTATTCTTTTTTTTTCGTTATCGTGACGTCATTTTGCACACGCCTCAGTATTTGCATACAGCCACCAGATGCACTCTATTACAATAAGATGAACTAAACGGATTAGTATAATATTTTTTGATATCAAAATATGGTCGGTAGCTATTAATTCAAAGAAGAAGTATGATTTAGTAATCCGACTGCTGGAGGCAAGTAAAAGTTCCTGATTAATAATGATCGGAAACCACAATAAAGTTACTGCTTCTTTTTTTTAATCTCTGAGATAATTTTTAATATTATATTTCTAGTATGAAGATCGGCTTAGATTTCTGGGGGCCAACTACTATGGCATCGTAAAACATCGACTGGCGGATGGTGTGTGAATAAAGATATTTAAATTAACACCTGAAATAGTTTCAAGATTGAAAAAATATCTTTTTTGATGAATCGTTTTCCGGTCTGAATGTTTTTTTTGTTTTTTTTTTTGTTCGCAATTTGATTAATATATAACAAATGTACACCATCTCACAAATCAATTTTCACACTGAAAATGTTCATACAGAGTAGAAGAATAAAATTGTCGTTCTAATGAAAACAATACAATTTATTTTAAAACTTTTATTGAATAAACAAATTCAGATAACTTGATTATGTAGTAGAGCTGACATCTAATCAAAGTAGCATCCTTCAGTCACAATCACCGCCTCAATACGACTCCGAAACTGGGAGCATGCCTTTACCACAAGCGCCGGCAAGACCTCGGCGAATACTTGGCGGACGGCGGCAAGCAGAGTACGTCTCAAAGAACAAAGGACGAGTAATAACTCGACTTTTTCTTGCAACAACAACAATTTCCTCATTTTCCGCCACGCGAAACGTCTCGTTACGGACGTGACGTCACCCACGTCTTGAATTGTCCCTTCTAACATGGTTCTCTCTCCTTTTTATATTCTTTTTTTCCATTATCGTGACGTCATTTTGCACACGACTTGGTATTTGCATACAGCCACCAAATGAACCCTATTACAATAAGACGAACTAAGATTGTGGGAGGTCATGTTGGTGATGTTCTCGGCGTATGACCAAATGAAGTAGTCTAGCGGGTTCAGGTCGGGGGGAGGAGGGGGCCTGTAAGGGAAGAGTATATTGTAGTAGCACTCTTTCTGAAGTCAAGCCTGAAGCTCTTTACATTTGTGGGACGGCGCCCTCCTGCTGCCACACCCAGGGTCTGTTAGCGGCCACCTGATTACATGAGGAGATCACCGCACTCCTCAGCACATCCAGGTAAAATTTGGTGTTGACTTTCAAGTCGACTTCGAAGATGTGAGGTGGCATGATGTGGCCCTCACTTGAAACCACACCAAAGTCCATAACACTGGGCAGTCTGTTACGTTGAGCCGTGCCCTCAAGCGGTGAATTTGCATTTTGCGTGTGCTGGGGATGGTCCGGTTGTCAACTTGGATCGGTAAAGAGCATGAGTTGTACAGCGGCGTATCTCCGATCCCTCTCGTTGTACATTGTGTCGCTTTCAGACATGATAGAAGACTCCTAGCGCTCTTGGGATTTTTACACAACTGGCCAACTAGTAGATGGTCTGCACACAAAAAAGAAAACCGGATATCATTCCGCGGAAATGGAATTATGCCGTTTTGTCTAAGGCGACATTTTTATTATTCCACCTAGTGTGTATGCACACACACATACACACACACACACACACACACACATATATATATATATATATATATATATATATATATATATGATGATTGCAACGTCTTGTCAGACGCGTGCCACTCTCTCAGACACTTTAAGTCCATGAGCCCGAAAATGACTTCCATCGCCACAGGACCATTTAATAGACAAATGCCTGAGGGAGCATCTGTACACAGATGATGTTACAGAAGCTAAGCTTTGTACGACAGCTAAGTCTCTCTCTCTCTCTCTCTCTCTCTCTCTCTCTCTCTCTCTCTCTCTCTCTCTCTCGGTTCAAAATGTTGAGATCCAGCAACAAGCAAGAGCAAGATAGCCAGCAACAAGTTAAACTTCAGACCAGCTTAATGTGGGTGCTGGTCTCCTGCTTTATGTTTTTTTTTTAAATCAAAGATTTGCTTCTCCTAGAAAGGTTGCCTTCACCACGGCTTACGTGAGCCTTCTCCACCCCAACACACACATACATACACACAAACACACACGGTGCTAGTTGGCCGTTGACTCCGAAAAAGGTTCATTATATATATATATATATATATTTCTTTTTTACACGGTGGTCACCACTTATCAAGGCCCGGAAGCCACTCAAGGATAAGGGTTATTGCAAGTACAGTACGTTAGTGTGGAGATTTAATGAAGTGTTCACTTACGGGGGCGGTTCATCAGGAATTTGTTTACGTTGGACTTGAAGACATCCAGGTTGTAGACAGGTGGGAAGCAGGCAGACGGAACAGAGTTCCACAGGCGCGCAGTTCTAAGAAAGAAGCTTTGTTCATGGAATCTACGTTTTGATTTAGTTACAGATAAAGAGTGGGGAAAATTTTTCACAGTGGATTCAGCTAGACGGGTGTTTTTCGTGAAAGATTGGCGAGGGGGGACCAGAGATTGGAGTTCAGATATATAATTATGAAACTCAGATCAGTTTGCTTGCTTTGGCGTTTAAACCGATTCCGTTTCTGACTTTCGGTTTCAAAAAGTGCGTCTGCTTACCCATTTCATAGACGTCCTGTCATAAGTCCGATAATAAATCCACTGCTGCTATTCAAAGCATACACAAGGTCAACAATATTTTTTGTTTTAACTTATTTTAACGTGTTTTCTTTACAAATAAAGTAATTTAACCCCCTTGGATTCTAACAAAACAAAAAACGATTTAAATATAAATATAAAATATATAACTATAATCATATTTATAACCATATTTACTGCTTTTAGTAGCGCTTCTGTGGATTCTGACGATTTATTTTTTCAGGCCTTACTTAAAAAATATTTTCTCTTCAAAGAGGGGGGAGGTAGAAACTTGGTTTTAGTAGCATTTTTAGTAGGGGCTCCTCAAGGTTAATTAATGCTAAAAGTAGTGCTCTGGAGGCTTCCTGTGTTTTATTTTTTCACTCATCACTTAAAAATAATGTTTTCTCAAGACAATAAAAGACAATATAATCTCGAAATCACTTTTAATTTGGAACATTTTTCATCTTACTCTTTAATGGCTAGCCGATAGACTAGTAGTATTTAAAAAATTATAGCGCAGGTCGTTAAATGCAAAACCACCGTTTTAAAAGTCGTAAATAAATAAATGAAAAATAATGACGATGGGGGAGGGGAAGACCGAACTGTTTTCAGAGTGAAAGCTCGCAATTAAAAAGAAAACAAAATATTAATAATGGTGGAGGCGAAGCGAAGGAGTTAACGTCAAATCGAGGCTGTAAATCGATTCTGAAAATGGGGCATCGATTTACTAGAACATTATATGTGAAGCTGGACCCCCTTCCAAATCTTTAAATATTAAATTTTTTCACAATCAGGTAACTAAGTGTCCAATAATCCGCAAAACTATTTTTAAAAATCGAAAAGAAAAAAATGTAAGTTGCCGAATGTTCATGTGCACCTACATATATTTTTGAAATATTTTCTTTACCGATGTTGTGAGTGATTAAAAGTAAAACTTGATTTTAAAACAAACTACGTTTTTCATGTTCAAAATTATTCATGTACGATAATTTTATTTGTATTTTTCATTGCAAGTTGGAATTGTTTTTAAACAGGAAAAAAGCAAATATGCTCTTCTAATGTAAAAAAAAAACACTACTTGATCAATCTATATATTTAAAAACAATATTTTGTTTTTTTTCATGAACAATCCCAGCATTGTTTACCTCCTAAAAAGAAATAAAAATAAACTTTTTTTGATAATACGTTTCAACGGCCTTTAAAGATAACATAATACTGAGAATTTAACATTTTAGCGTGGCGATCACTTTCCTATATAAATGTAACGTAAAATAGGACCCATTCTTTGCGAAGTAGCGAGATATGTAATCGTGAGCATTTTTTCCCGTTTGGTTGCGGGGGTTAGGGCAGAAAAGGGGAAATGGGGTGGCGTCATAAATTCCAAACATTTTTTTTAAGTACGTAGAAACACTTCACTTCGTATGTTTGGAGGACTTTTCATTTTGTTTTAGATTTGCTTTGAAAAGGTCTCACCGTTAAATATTACTTAATCAATTAATTATTATTTCCTGATATTATTAAGGCTATAACACACACACACACACACACACACATAAAACCTAGGGTTGACCTGTGCAATGTACATTTCCTCGTATTTTTTTCTTTTCGCTTTTTTTCAACGGATTACACCCCTCTTATATAAGGGATTTTTCATTTAATCCAAGGTCAATGCTGTTAAGACCTTTATTATTCAATGTATTCTGTATTGTTTTAACTGGTCACCATGTGTGTTTACGTGCGCGCGTGCATTCAATTTTTTATGCGCATAATTTTATACTCACCATTCCATAGCTAGTTATAACATATACTGACCCAGCGGGTCACGGGTTATATATTGCAGAATGTATGCATATATTATAGATATATAATATGAGAGAAAGACACATGTAAAAAGCATTACTACATATAACACCGTCATTTCTTTTTCGTTTTTTTATCTTCCCGCGCATTTTACTCGCTATTTTGTGAACATCCGCCATTATTTTTCAGCCATTTTGTTTAATTTTCTCTAAATTTTTTTTTTTTTTAAATTTTTTTACAGTTTTCAAATTCGCTTACGCTGCAATTATTTTTACTCTCCATTTTTTTTTTCTCCGCTAATTAACTCAGATTTTTTTTTCTAACGGTTTCTTCGCGGCGTTTAAGTCGCAATAAAAAATATGAAAACAAAACAAAAAAGAAAAGAAAATACAGCAATACTGACATTAGAGGCGTAAAATAACAATGAAGCAACTGGCAACCTGTGTTAATTAATTTTCTAAAAATCATAGAAGAGTGACAGAAGTATGTTACTCCACTTCTCTCAATTTTAATAAGTCGTATTTTTGCTGAATCTCCTGTTCTTAGATCTAAAAGCCTAACATTCCAAATGGACACGCAAGCATTAAAACATTCTAAAAAAAAATTCGTTTAGCTACAACCACTATAAGAAAAACTGCTTTTTCTTATGTATGTTTAAAACTAAATAGAACTTCCGGGATACATTTTCTGCCTAGGAACCTCCCACCTGTAGAATACAATACCACATGGTTGCTTACCAGCCAACTACAACATAACAGTTTTTATGGCTAATGTAAACAAATTTATATCGCGTTGTCTACTTTAATAATCAATTTTATCCACCGTTTGCAATCCTTCATCGACAACTGATTATTTTATTAATCTTAATCCTTGAGCAGCCTTTGGGCCTCTGTATGTTATGAAATAACTTACAAAAAACAAAAAGAGTACACGTGCATCTCATATCACTTGTTTATATTTGATTTATAGCCTATAACGAACGTTTTTGTTTCTCGATAGATTTTGAGTGTCATATGTGTCCATACGAATTCAGTACTCTCTTTCTGCCCTTCTAGTTACTATGTGGATGATTCGCACACCTCCTCGATCTTTACAATTTTTCTTTTACTCTTTTTAGTTATAATTTTTGTATAACGTTGCTAGGTATGATCACAAATCATTGCCAGGGGAGATAAGAACGAACAAACTACATTTTTTCTATTACAAAAATGTCTTTCTACTCAAGATTACCATTTTCCGTGGTACCAATGGATACTGTTGCAAACATGTTTTTCTTTATTATGCTTACTGTCACATGATGTTTCGATTACGTACGTCTTCACTGATAGTCTCGATTCTCTTGGTTTCATGCAATGTATTTGTTTATATTTGTGTTTACAAAGTGTTCTAGTGACTGATCGGCGTTCATGTATGTTGATTTCCGAACTCAAGGATTTTGCTTAATGATTCCGATTTTTTTTTTGAATTTGACTTCTACTATTTCCCCCATCACTCTGGAAAATGTTGGTATTACGGTGGTTTCCTACATGTGGCAAGCTTCATCAATTCCTTAAGTTTGTATATTCACTGTATCTTCACCTTGTGACTTGCGAAGATGACGAAATCTAGTAATTGTCTATTCACTCCTTCTTGAATCATCTTCACTTTTATTTACATATCTCATAAGATTTAACGCCTTTCATTTTTCCCCCCAATAAGGGCTCCGGTTTGTGCAATATTCTTTGTCTATTTGTTTAAAGTGCATTCATTTAAATATTTCTAAATGAAACAACTTTTTCGACACAGTCACGTCTGCTTCTGTAAGCCTTTAGGACTAGTTTACTGCATTCACTTACAATGTGGTTTACTGTTTCGTCTTATTATCGACAGTGTATTCATTTACTGTCTAGCTTGGTCTTGCCTATACAGGCTTTCATGTAGTTTATAGTTATCCTATTGCTTTGTCTAGTGTTTACTCGTAGATAGCGCTTTCTTTTCTCTATCCAATTATCATTTCTGTGGCCATTATTTATACATTGTCCAGATAAATGCTTTGTTTTCTTTCCATGTTCCTTTATTTTACGTTTTGCTTCACGTTTTACTGCCATTTGTTTAAATGTTTCTACCACCTATTTGATTTTGAATGATATACTTTTATAATATTTAGTTTTCATCTAATTGTCCAAGCAGTCTTCTTCCTCCTTTATTCATTTTACATAGAGTTGGTCAGTTTAATGATTTACACACGGTCATTACTTTCCTGGTTCTTTGATTCAGATATTTAGTTTTTAGTTTTGTTTACGGTATAAAGATCCAGAGTATCTGACTAATGATACTGCATAAGTCTATAATTATTCATTCAATAAGATTTGGTACATGTGTAACCATCAGTGATTGTTTATTGATAACAGTTAGTGGTGTTCTTTGCAGTTTGAGTAACAGAAAGTCTCGCGAGATTTCCAGTATTTATGAAAATATTTCCGTTATCGCAAAAGCCACTCAAAATTGATTACTCGCTGGCGACGGCTATAGGACTTCTTTGGGAGTGTGGTGGAAATTAACCATCATAAAGATCCCGGTGTTCTATTCACATTTCCAGTGCTGCTTTTGTTAGTGCTTTCCTTTTATGGTCTTTCTAACGTATTTGACCCTACACAACTATTTTATGTGGTCACAGTCGAAGGTTGGGTCATTTTCAGGCAGTTTATAACATTGTTTTTCAAATTTCAGTTCCCTCGTGTTCCCGTGATTTTCCTTTCAAGTCTTTGTTCAAACTTCCATTTGTCGAGGTAGTGTTCATAAACTACGAACACTAACTCTTCAAATGAAAGTTTCAACGGAGACACGAGGAAACTGAAATTACAAAAAAATAATAATAAACTGCCTGAAAATGACTCAACGCCGACTAAGATAGCTGTGAAGAGTCAAAAATGATGGAAAAATATAGAAGGTTGGTTTATTTATTTGAGGATTTTTTAGGAGTTTAGCTTTTTTCATCACTAGCGTTTTTGTTTTTGTTTTTTTTTGTTGTTGTTTATATACACTCAGTTATCCCTTTTGGTTCAAATTTCTCCGAGTCTTTTATCCTGGTTTCAGGACAGTTTCTTGTACTATTATGAGTATTGTTATTATATTAACTTGCTTCCGGCTTTATATTCATTTCCGTCTTAAACAAGTTCCTTCTATTCCTTCGTTTTTTTCATCTCTTTGATCTTTAACATGACGACAATATCTACAATTTAGCAGATGCTTTACTTCTTGTTAGTTTTTAAGACGTCCATTATCCTTGCTTCGATGAGTTTATTTATTTGTGTCTCAGTGTCCCAGAGATTCTGTCATTTCCGTTTCCAGTATTGTTTCCGGTTTGTGTCCCTACCATTTTTCTTCATGCTTAAAATACAGTCGCTTGCATAGTTTCCAGGGCACTACTTTGCCCGCGTAGTTGTATTTGCTCTTGGGTCTAGTTTACTGCATTAACTTATTATGTGATTCATCGTTTCTTTTCTTTCTCTACATAATCTACAATAATTGTTTTTATTGGTTTCAATGTACTTAGTTCTAATCAGATTGCTCTGTGTAACGGTCAGTAGTGATTCTGTTTCTCTGTTCTAGTATCATTTTCTTGGGCATATCCACGTGTTTTCGTGGATTTCCTCTCGTGTCATTCTAATGAATCGTCTATGTTTTCTCCCCACTTTTCCTTTCGGGTAGTTCTTTTTATGATTTCGCTGCTTCTTGGATTATTAATGGCGTTACGTTCTGTGATGACCAATATTTGTGTTTTCAATTCTTTCAGGCATTATTCTATACTTACAATCACTACCCCCACTTTGTTTGTCTTCGCGTAGTGGTCTGTCAGCGTCATCTTTCGCGTGTAGTGCCGTGTGCATGATCATAGTTTCCTAGTCGTTTGGTAAAAATCTCTAAGTTCTTCTTTATCCAGATAATACATGATCCAAAGTATCTTACTAAAGATACTACTCATATTTTTATTCCTTTTATTAGTTCTCTACATACAAAGCGCCTTCAATAAGTTTCCAGATTTTTTGTATAGGTATTTCAAATTGTTGTAGACTCTAGAAAATCCGTTATGTTATTGATGTGCATCTTATGAGATGACTTACCAATTTTTATAATTTCGGGTTAAAATAAACAGCTACAATAAGAATTGGAATACACTTTACTAAAGCCTGAGTCTCACAGCAGGGGAATTCGAAAAATGAAAGTTATAAAAAAGACTATTTTTTTGTTTTTAATCTGAAAACAAAAAGAAAAAAAAGAAACAAACCAATATGCTATGTGTTGAATTTTCGTTGAAAATTATTTAACTTTTTAAAAATTATTTTTAGCTTTAAAAGGTTAAAACATGTATTTGCTAACAACTTGTTTCGTATTCGTTACTTGTTTTAGTTTATTTTTGTTCATTTTATTTATGTGTGTGGAAAACTTCGGCGGGGTCTGCTAGTTATTATTATTATTGTTATTATTTTACTGAGGATTTTATGTTATTACAATGATTTTTAATAATTTATTATTATTATTATTATTATTATTATTATTATTATTATTATTATTATTATTATTATTATCAGGATTTTATGTTATTATAATGACTTCTATCAATTTATTATTATTATTATTATTATTATTATTATGAGGATTTTACGTTATTATGATGGTCTTTATAAATTATTATAATTATTATTATTATTATTATTATTATAAATGTTTTTATAATAATCATTATTATCAGCATCATCATCATCATAATGAGGATAGTTTACGCTAAACATCCATTCCGTCTCGGGTTCCTCTGTGGTTTAGCAATTGCTTGTTTGTCTGTCATTTGATAGATTACTGACTTTAATCCGTCAGATTAATCCGCTGATCCGGCTGTAATCTGTTCGAACGAATAATCATTTGATTCTTAAGATTCTGACAGGCCAGAAGTCAGCTGGTGACTTCCCAGGTTGGTGGGGAGTAGAGATGTTATCGGACCGCGAAGTGGGTGGGGTGTGGATTAAAAGAATGGTCATGTAAAGTACCTTTACGGTGCGTAGAGAGAGACTTAGCAGTGTCATCACAGACACAGGAAAGGTCGCTTTTATTCTTAAGGAGGGAGAGTGAAATAGCCGTCACGAACGTTACACAATGAACTCTTTCTTGCTGCAGGTGTGTTATTATTCTTTCTTTTTTTTTTTTTTTTTTGAGAAAGTTATCCAACTATACTTATCGCTGTTTCGTGATACCACGAGTTTGCATTGTAACAACAGCTAGAATTCGAGACTCAACAATATTGTCATTGTCCCTACGCTACCACTCACACTACGAGTAATGAGAATAATAATCCATATCTATCTATCTATCTATCTATCTATCTATCTATCTCCTCTCTCTCTCTCTCTCTCTACACACACACACACACACACACACATATATATATATATATATATATATATATATATATATGTTTACATGTATATTTGATTATCGAAATGGCATTATTTTTTAAGGAAAAAATGTCTTATGCAAGTGGCAAACATGCATACCATGACTACGGTATAAAAATGAAAATAAACGTATATATATATATATATATATATATATATATATATATATATATATATATATATACATATATATATATATACACACACACATATATACATATATATTAATATATATATAATTATATAAGGTAATTGTTGTGTGATTCCAACAAAAGATAAGAAAATAAGAAAAAATAATAACGCGCAAATAATATGACTTTATTTACATTTCTATGAAATTGAACTTTAAATATAAAACTGATCCCAATGATATCAATTAATAGACACTAATAAATACTCAAGAAAGTAATATTGTACTACATAGTTCAATACAAATTATAAAAGCACATTGTAAGAGGCAATCTTTAATTTGCATCTTCAGTCATACAATGCATATTGCATCTTTGGCAGACAATGTCCTATTTTTCCCCAAAATTTATTCGAATATCCTTTTTTTTGCGTAACGTTTATTTGACGTTTTCAAATTCGGCGACGAACCGTTGCACATCGAAATTACTACGCGTTCCTTTCTCAGTATTACAACAATGATCAGATCTTATTATAATGATATTCGGAAACGAGGCTACACCAAAGAGAGGTTACTCTCATATTCTTGTCCAGAGTTACCAGATTGGTTTTTAAAGCTAAAGTTCGCAAATATGTTTTTAAAGCAGATTGACCTTAAAAAATTAGATTTCCCTTTTCTATAGAGTTACGTACGGAATATTATGCGGCAGATTGACGTTGATACACCGGTTCTTTTCAGATCACCGAAGTTAAGCAACGTTGAGCCTGGTAAGTACCAGATAGGTGCCCATTTGGGATTTCTAAGCGCTGTATGTGATCTCCGCTTATCTCGTTTTTTTTTTCAGTCGTCCTGAATGTACACTTCATTTGCCACTGGTATTTTACAATGAAGACTCAGTAGAGATGTGGTTGGAGCTTGCACACCTCCTGCCATAAAAATTTCACTCGTAGGCACGTCTACGGTGGGTATCTATAGTCTGTCAAAAACTGAAGGAGCCTTTCACGTACGGAATAATTAAGGAATGAATAAACAGAACATCATATAGATAATAGAAAACTTGCTTATAAAGAAAAACGAATTTCACAACAAATAGTAATATTAGTTAACTCGTATGGGTTGCGAGAAAAAGAGAAAAAAAGGGGTGGGGAGTGGGAGGATATAGTAAGCAGAAAGAAACTAATTTGGGATTTTTCTTTCTATTTTTTTACATATTTGACAGGTTTTGTAAACTCCCTTTTCGCTGATTCTAACAATCTTATCTTAACTGTGAACAATGGCTGATTCTACGAATTACATTGATCCACTTTTTGTAGCTAAATTTGAAATATAACATGAATACTCCACCTGACCACCGGACGCAAGTAACAAGACAATACATGTAAAAAACCTATACTCCTATATATTTTTGTCTGTATTGATATTCATATTAAAAACCTATTTTTCTATCTCTTTAAAAACAAAATAAAACTTTGTTATATATGTGTCAGGTAATTACATCCACTAGCAAAAGATCTAGCTAATTTGCATATGCTTTTAAACATTCATTTTAACTAATTCTCTATTAGTTTGTTTTTTGTTGGTTTTCTTATAGGATGATCATCTTTAGTTAACTATTATGTGCAATTGTATTTATTCAGATATTCTACATGATTTATACTTGCGTAAAAGGTTATACTTAACAAAAACATCTTTCTATATATATTTATGTATGCGTATATTTATTGGTTTTAAAAATATTTCCTACCAAACTCCTCTGTCAGCTTTTGGTCTATAGACATGAAACTTAGCATATAGAGTATTCGAACCCATGCGGAAATTTATATTTGAGTTCTAGCCGGGGAAAATCGGTGCAAAATTGTGAAAATTAAAAAAGTGGAATTTGCCAGGTGAAAAACCAACAATGGCATTACGAATATGCATGCATAACGTAGTAGCTATTGGTTCATTTTTTTTTATTTTTAGCCTTCCAACAAACATGTTCTCATAGGTCAGGCATAGCCGTCAAAGAAAAAAATAAATCTTAAGCTAAACGTTTTGGTTTCACCTCTTATTGGTGGCGCACGAGTCATTTTTTATTTATAAGTTTTTAAAGCATTACTATATATTGGGTCTAATATCATAAGATAATGCATAACGCATGAATATGCATTAATCAAGATATTATATTTTAGCGTATTTTAGCACCGGGCAATGCTGGGCAGCCTGCTTGTTATATATAATAAGTTAAGGTGATAAAGAGCACAAAACGTTACATAGGGACTTTATTACATTATAAAGTCATTAATGGTTACAAACATCTTTAGGACATGCCATTTTGAAGCTAAAGGCGTCTCATCAGAAGAGGATAAACATGATTACAATATATATATATATATATATATATATATATATATATATATATATATATATATATATATATATAACAGCCTACAAAAACCGTGGAAGCCCACAAACCGGAAGTCCAAGGCTTAAGTTTCGCCCTCAGTTTGGGCTCATTAGTTAGACATATCGAAGCTGGGGTTCGAAATCCGAGCCTCCCGCATGCGAGGCAAACTCTCTGCCAACTGAGCAAACGCACAGCACACAACAAATGTGTTGATTGTCAGGGCTCTTGTAGGATGCGGTGTTGTTTGGCTTTTGAAATAATTATATAATCACTAACATTCCGAACATTATGATGTCTATAATTATGTATGCATATATATATATATATATATATATATATATATATATATATATATATATATATATATATATATATATATATATATATATGGGGATTAAAGAAGAATGTAAGTATTCTTTAAATGGAGACTTAAATATAAAGTAAGCTTCCTTGAGTCTCGATTTTAAGTTTTTGAAGATTTACAAAACTATACATTTTTGGAAATGTTATTGTCGTAGGAATCAGAAAATCAATGTCTGCATTTGCCCAGACGTGTATATGGCGGCCATTTTAGAAGTTACAAAATGGCGGTAAAATGTACGTTTTGCAATATATCAGCCTCTAAACAAGCTAGAACATTTAATTTAACTGGTAAACCTACATTTTCAGTGTCAAGGAAAGCACTGGTAGTTGTTATAAAGCAACAATATCTTTAACATTAATACTTAAATATATAACTGACCTGATGTGGTTGTTTTATTGTAATATCTTTGTAATAAAAATATATATCATTTATGAATTCATATTCCATCCGTTCCTAAAAAATCTTGCTATCGCTAATTAAAATTGTTAATTTACCTATGATACTTTAAGAAATTGTAGTTTTTGTGTTGCTACTCCAAGCTTCCATACGTGGATAAAAAAAAGAAAACTGTGGCTGATATTTATTAAAGAAATTAGTACAAAGACACAGACATCCCGATTTTACTAGGACTGAATCAAAAAGTGTACCCTACACTTTGTGTACTGTATGCTTAAGAGTTTATCGACATACCAAATAGTTACTATTGCAAGGATGTTATTTACAGTTACGTTTCGAGCACATAACACAGGCCTACCATCTACTGGCATTTTTTACAGAGATTCTCATACATGTATAGTAAGTATCTCAGAAATCTATGTATACTCCTATAAATTCATTATGTTGTGTGTATTGATATTCATATTAAAACCCCTCTTTTCTATTTATTTAAAAAGAAAATACAATTTTGTTATATATGGGTTGTGGAATTGCATTCACTAGCAAAAGATCTAGCTAATTTGCATATTCTTTTAAACATTCATTTTTATTAATTCCGTATTAGTTTTTTCGGTTTTCTAATGGGATGATCATCTTTAGTTAACTATTACGTGTAATTATATTCATGCAGATATTACACATGATTTATACTTGCATAATATTTGCGTAAAAAGTTTACAGTAAACACAAATTTTTTTTCCATATATATTTATGTATACGTATATATTTTTGTTTAATCTATAAAAGTGAACGTGTCTGTGTGTCTACATTTCCCTACGCAATACCTCTGTCAATTTTAAGCCTACAGATCGAAATTTGAAATGCAGAGTACTGAGAGTTGGAGAAATCTTTTTAATCCGTTTTCGGCCAGAAATTTGGCTATTAAGGGTTCAAAGTTCAACGATTTGACCTTTGAGAACTCTACCAACTCCTCTTCCAATTTGGGTCTAAACACATGAAATTTTAGACATAGGTTCATTGGACATGAATCTTACTTAATAACTTGATTTGTGTCCAAAACAATAAATGTTAAGGGGTCATAATAGGGGTCAAAGTTTTAAAAAATTAACCTCTCCGGTATCTACCAAATTACTCAAACAATTTCTGGTCTAAACATTTGAAATTTTACATAAAGGGTATTCAGCGATAGGACAAGCTTTTTAATCGGTTTGGGTCGAAATTTTTTACTTACTAATATATAAATGTATGTATGTATGTTTCCATGTCTGCTTAAAACTTTAAACAGAGGCAGCGGATTTTACCAAGATCAAAATCGTTTTTAGTACGACCTGTCAGACGATAAATACCGAAAAATTGGCTAAAAATATTAATATCTTCACCTTTAACTGGGAACTTTTCTACAGGGGAGTCACTTTTTTCGCCGATATTTTAGAAAGTCGTCCTCTTCTTTGGATTGTCTAGCCTTAATTTAAACATAAGTCACTTCCGATTTGGCGGTGGTCGTAACAGCAAAGACGTCAGGTTTTACCCGCTCTTTTCCTCCTTCGCGGTACGGATTCGAGCCTGCGTTCCTACTATGACTTTTTTTTTGCTCAACATACACCTCCATACACCCGGGCAACGCCGGGCACCCATGCTCGTAAGATATATATTTGTACATTTATAACTATTGCTAACTAAGCTGGCAAATATTACTATGGTGTCTCATTCATGTCTTTTTTTTCAGAGTTCTGATATTTGTTGCAGACCACACAACATACTAAGTGCGATACATCAAGAACAGTATTTTACAAAGCATCTGATACATGTGCATTTAAGTATTGTCTTCATTTTTACCTCAAAAATATATTATACATTTCAACAACATACTTGCATATTTATGACTAAGCTAAGATTACTGTAATGATCTCTGGGTTTGTAGGTTAAGCATGAGTGATGAGTCACAAGGTAGAGAGGAGGCATGTCAAACCAAGGAGTCCATTAACTGGAAGCAATGCATTCTCTGCCAGTCTGATGATAAAAAGAAAGGAGTCCTGGTGCAACATCCTCGATTACAATACTATGGGCTCGTACTGCAGGCAATGCAAGTGGGAGGCCAGTTTGAGTGACGGGGACTATGTCTAAGTTATGTTCAATATGTATGTATAGCACATAGTTCATAATATTCAATGGAATTCACCATCTGCAATCATAGGTTTGATAAAGCATATCACAGCGCTGATCATCGACATATATAGATATTAATCACCCCTAGCTTTTTAATGTACACATAGAATCATTTTTAATTATAGCACACACACACACACACAAACACACACACACATACACACACACACACACATATATATATATATATATATATATATATAGATATAAGAATAAGTATTTAATAAAACATGTTAAAAAAATTTTGAAAGAGTTAAAAACATATTTAATTTTAAAAAGGAAACACTAAATAAGTGGATATCAGAAGGTAGGATTTAGCAAAATGTGGGATCGGATTTTGCTTGCAAAAGTATTTAATGAAACTACAAGTAAGTAATAGATATTACTTGATAGCAAAAAGTGAAGCAGAGGAAATAGGGTGAATAAAAAAGTGATTTCACGTGAATGGATTGTCTGATAGAGGGTAAAATAGCCAATGACGGTAAAATCCAAAACTGCAGAATCCAAGAAAGTTATTGAAATTTCCATTCGCACAAGTAAAATCCAAGGGAATCGCATAATTGGACGATGATCCAAAGTAATCTAAAAGGCAGAAATCCGTGGAATAATTCACAATTATTAAATAAAGATAAAATGTGCGTAAAAAAGGAATCGAAGAAATTTAAAACTCGACTGTCGAGGTAAGGCTAAATTAAGAATATATATATATATATATATATATATATATATATATATATATATATATATATATATATATATACATGGTGTTTGACTCCATTTCGTAGGGCAATAACATTGACAATTTTGGTTGGAATGACCTCAAATTTTCACAGCTTGTGTATAAACGTTTCAAGTTTTGTGTAACGTTTGGCATGTCCATCTTTTCAGTTTAAGAAATGCCGTTCACTTCAAGAGAAAAGGCATTTTGCGTGTTAGAGTATGCTTGCACTCAGTCACCGAAGACAGTGCCGCATGCCTTCTTCACAAATTTTGCAAAGAAGGCACCAATAACAAAACAAATTAGGACTTGGCACAAAAAATTTCAAGAAAAAGCTGCTCATGCATACCTAAATCGTCAGGACGGCTATCGAAACCAGTAGAGACAGTGGAGCAGGTTCGTGAGGTCTTCCTGCGTAGTCCTCGGAAGAGTGTTAGAAGATCTAGCATCAGTTTGGCGGATTCTGAGGAAACGATTGCGATTTAAACCTTACAAGCTACACCTCGTCCAGGCCGGACGGGAAGGGGGTAAGCGAAAACGTAAATAATTTTGTGTTGAAATATATATATATATATATATATATATATATATATATATATATATATATATATATATATATATATATATATATAGTAATTTATAAAATATATATGGCGATTAAGCTACACTGAATATTCTGCGTTTCTTCCAACTATAGGATTCGTCAGGCTTATGCGCGAATTCTGTCGTTGCTTCTTGTTTTTATACATGTTGAGGATTACTAGTTGGCCAATCAGCTTTCTAGTATCCACCGCGCCCCTTCCTACCAGCCAATGGGCATGCATTTTATCAAACAAAGGATCTGTTTTAGAGCTAGGTTAGTGGTTTTAGGTGGCCGTTCTGCTTCTTTTTTTTCTTTTTTTTTATATACATATAAATATACCTATGTGTACACAATAATGCACATATATATATACATATATATATATATATACATATATGCGTGTGATCGTTTATGTATATTCATGTTTATTTAATTTATTTATTTGTTTGTTTTCTATTGTTATTGTTAGTTTTAAAGCTATTTTGTATCGCTATCCTAGAGTAAGTTTTATTTTGTGAACACAGTTGTTTGCTATTTCCCGCCTACAGTTTAATAGATTTTGAGGTTCTTTAAAGTACAGGATAGAAAATTTTTCCTGGAGGCATAATTTACATGGGTCGTCTAAATGTCTGCATGTGGTAGCTTGTCTTATTATTTTCAATTCGACTACCGGCGAATGTCCGCTTTCTTTGAGTTCCCAGTATTTATTCGCTAGTGTTGTTTTTATACGGTGTTTTTTATTTTTGAATGTGCTTTTGTGGTCATAGTATCGGGTTTTGAAATCTAAGGAAGTCATGCCTATGTAATATTTTTTGTTATTCGGGGTTTCTTTTGCAAATATTGTTGCTTGATAGACTACGCTTTTTGTTAGACATTTGTTTTGGACTGGGCAAAGTGTGCGGTGTCTACAATTGCATTTATCTTGTTCGTTATTAGTATTTTTATTTATGGTATGGCTGTTCTTGTCCGGGGTTGGTTTATTATTATTATTATATATATATATCACTTAGTTTATATCAATTTTTATATTAGTCATAGCCAACGGTGCTTATCAAATCGAGTCACTCTAAATGGTCGTCAAATTCTATTGACTCAGCTACTATGTAATATAAACCGCCTATCGTGTTAAATACAATGTATCTAATTTCAAAACGTTTCACTTAATAACAAATATCCAATTTCAACACATGTATATCAGAAAGAATTCACTTTCGCTAGTTGATAATGTGCATTTTTAGCATTATCATTTTTCCATAATGTAATCGCATGTTAGTGGTGACTACTTCTGACAAAACGATTGGACTTTAAATCTCATCTTGAACCATTCGGTCTGTCTAGTCACGTAGAAAAGACAGTATACAGCAAATAGTGTCTCTCTTTCTTAATCTGCCTGTCTATCTGTCCTCCCTTTTCTCTCTCTCTCTCTCTCTTTATATATATATATATATATATATATATATATATATATATATATATAGAGAGAGAGAGAGAGAGAGAGAGATTTTAATAATAATTATATAATCTCTCATAGCCTGACTATATATATATATATATATATATATATATATATATATATGAATTATGATACAACGAAACAGTTGTATCATAATTCATCAGTGCCGCTAGACTAGGATCTCTCCCAAGCCAACGATTGAACCTAAAACCGTCGTGATAACAGTCGGCAGTTCTCCCACTCGACTATGGAATCGACGCCCGCAAATAACTCGTCGGAATGTCTATTTAAATAGACATCCGGCACCACTTTTATAGTGCTCAAATCGCCTGTTCGTAAACAACGAGCTTCGCATTTTCAGCCAAGTAAGTAGCGGGTGAGATTATTTACGACAGTGCTCTACCCAAAGAGGGGGGCTTAATATATAGACATATATATATATATATATATATATATATATATATATATATATATATATATATATATATATATAGTGATGACTGAATACCTAAGGACATGTCGGTGTATACTCTATTACTAATGGTGATTTGGAATCTGCGTGTCTAATTCCAATACTATTCTATCGATGGTACTATTGTATTATCATTCAGTGCTCAATTCAGTTTACTTTACTGTTTCAGACGTATGAATTAGCTTTTGCTTATCAATCCAGGGAAGGTTGTACAAGGATCATTCCAAAAGTAAGACCTATTTTTTTTTTACTAAAAAATTTGAAGTGCTACGACGACACGATTGGTACCATTACAACAAACGACCTTTTGTGCTCCAGAAGATATTTTTCTGCATAGTCACCACTATTTTGAATGCATTTTTGCCAGGAATTTAATAGCGCCTCTCTGCTTCTGACGCAAGTTCATGACGGGTTGTTTTTTTTTAAGTCTCACATAGTTAATATCTGACTCATATCAGAGTTATGAAATTATCAGGCCAGAAAATGCGTAAATGCAGTAATCGTAAAGCAATTTGCAATCCCCTCTCATCCATTCGGCCGGGATAAAAATTAGGGGGCATTACTTTTGCAACGCCCCTCATATCTTATTTATTGCAATGAGGACATCTTCTCATGCAATTAGAAGAATAGTTTAATATCGATTTTGTTGTCACGAAAGCTTCCATATCTTTTCATGTGAGTGATAGATAGTTTATTATATATTCGTTCGTTACCTCGTTTCTTCAGAGAACGTGAGTGGGTAGTTCATGTCCTGTGGTCATGTTACAATGCTCCAAGTGGTTGTCTTTTCCATTTTTGAAGTAAATGTAAAATTTCTGGTCCTGACATTATTCTTAGGTATTGTGTTCTTTTTCTGGAGCGAGTAGTGTAGTATCAGTTCTCTTGTCATGAAGCATTCTTAGTAGACATTACTTTATATTTTAATGTGGTGCTGTTGTATCTTTTCTGCTGTCATTAGATTACTGTAGCAGTAACACACACAAACCAAAAAACATATTACTTATATTGATCGAACTATTGTTTATCAAATTAGTTTTATATATAACGATTTGAATTAAAGTTTAAAATGTAAAAGTCAAGTATCATGCTTATTTCTTGCTCTAAACAGAAACATCCATTTCGAACGCACCCCTGTCATATCAAAGAACCTACTGTCAATTTTATATGCTGGCCATTTCTATTTGCACGGTGATAAAACTTCTCAAATGCATTAGTGATGTTCGGCTGTATAAGGGGTTACATTTAGCCAAAATCGTCAGTTCTTTCTTTCATCAGATTATTTGGTTTACAGACTTTCTGATAAAAACATTTTCTAAGAACACTGCCAGATACATAAAGTAAATTTGTTACGGAGCCCACAATAATTTCTTACACACAGCGAGACAAAGTTCCTTTCGTATAATAACAGAGATGTGTACGTCTTATAATAAAAATAAACTGTATATAAGAGATTTCATGTAAATGCGGAAATCTATGCAAAGGTGAGACCGGTCTACCCCGAAAGGCAAGGCTAGAAGTACACAGTAAAGCCGGAACACTGAAGAAGGTCGAAAAGTCGGAATTAGCTGATCACATATGGAAAGAAAAAGGAACACACTTCCCTTTGTGAAACGAGGTCGAAATAATTGACAGGGATGCAAGATGGACAGTCAGGTGGCTCAAAGAGGCAGCATATATGCTATAAAATAGAAAAAATGAAATATTACTAAGCAGACCAAGCTTAGAAATTAATAGGATTTGG
Organism: Euprymna scolopes; assembly: GCF_053919585.1. NCBI lineage: Eukaryota > Metazoa > Mollusca > Cephalopoda > Sepiida > Sepiolidae > Euprymna > Euprymna scolopes. The sequence goes on along the minus strand of NC_136490.1, from coordinate 28,586,624 downwards.
GAGCCTATAATTGTAGAAAAAACAAAAATTGTACACCTTTAAAATTGCGGCGATGGTAGAGAGATAATCTCTCAATCTTTAATAGACTTCCTTCCCTTTTGGCAATTTTTTTTCACACATACAAAACCAAAGCCATTAAACAAAGATTAAATCCAAGAATACGAAAATATCTACGGAGCAAAGGAAATTATAATAATAAATATTTGTAGTTGGTTTTCCAAACCAACATGCCTGAAGACGGTCAAAAGCAAAACCGTCCGAAACATTGCACAGTTGTCGAGGTTGTCAAGTTGACTATGTAAAGGCACACTGATGAGTATTGAAAAAGCGAAACATGTGTCTGTGCATAATTTATTACTAATGATGATTGGATATCTGTCAATCTAAATCCGACACAATACTATTACTACCATGGTACTATCTTTTAATGCCGTATTAATTTTACTATACTATTTCAGACACATGTACTAGCTTTAAATTCTGAAAGAGGGGGTAGTGTATTATCTGTTTCTTGTCATGAGAAGATCTTCTCGTGCAGCTGGAATTTGTCAATATCTGTTTTGTTGTAATGAGGTTTCTCTATATACATAGTGAAAAGATAAGATTGTAGCGCAAGAAAAAACATAATTCCATTTCCGTTTAATGAAAACCGTTTTTTTTTTTGTTTACATCTTTATTTTTTTCAGACCATCTACTACTTGGCCAGTTGTATACAAATCCCAAGAGCCATAAGAGCCTTCTATCATATCTGAAAGTTGCACAATGTGCAACGAGCGAGATCCGAGATGCGCCACTGTACAACCCATGCCCTCTACCGCTTATGGGGGAATTATTTACTTCTTGCGAATCGAATTTGTCTGCCATTTCACAATACCACCTCAAATTTTTCCTACCTATAGGGGAATTCTTCAGTGTTGAATTTGTTTTGTTTCGTTCCGCTTCGGTCAAAATATTTACCAATTAATTTTAATTTTGTGTACAAAAACGAAACGAAATTTTTTGTATCGTCTCGTTTCGTTCATTTTTCGTTTAGCTTCCTATATCTTTAAGTATTTAATTACAACCTGAATGTTACAGAAGGTACCAAGGCTTGAAAAACATAATTATGAAACATGGAATGTTATAATTAAGGCAACCAGCAAATTGCATTTAATCATCAGGTTGAGTAATTTAACAATGTTATCATATAAGAAAATCAACTAAAATATTTAAATTTCACGTTATTAGAATATTCAATAATAATTAATTGCAATTTTTAGGTTGTCCTAATTATAATAAAAAAACGAAACGAAACGAAACTTTACTAAAACGAAATAAAACGAAGGAAACATCATTTTGTAAAATTTTTGCTATGAAAGTTTGAATCCCCCTTGGTCATTCTTGATTACGTTCTTCGATTTAAAAAGGAAGTGTCCTCTATAGTATCAGATCTGACCGAATGGTTAATTGTAGGCATAGACCAATTCATACAATCTAAAACATTCCAACAAAACCTAACAGCCAGCCATGGTTCTCCCCAGAATGTGCTGCTGCTATCTCGCACAGAAATCACTTTTTCCATAGCTACCAACGTAATAGATGCACTGAGACTAAAGCTGCTTTTAGGGCAGCCAGCAACCACTGTAAAAGAGTAATAAAAAATACAAGAGAGCTATATGCACAGTCTGTTAAATCCAAGGTAGCTGATCATCGGCTTGGTTCGCACCAGTTTTGGCAAATAACAAATAGGATCCTGAACAGAAGTGTGCGTTCTATCCCAACCATTATCAATCTCGTCAGCGTCAGACAAGGCCAAACTATTTGCAAAGAACTTCTACTCTATGCGACGAAGGCCATTAACTCCCCATATTTCCTCCTATAACACAGAACACGCTAGGTAACATACAAATATCCGTGCATGAGGTCGCCAAGCTAATCAAGAACCTTGATTCCAGTAAAGCTAATGGCCCTGACGGCATCCCAATTATAGTGTTCAAAAAGCTTCAACCAGAACTTGCTCCCATACTTACGAAACTATTTAAGCGCTGCCTTAAGGAGAAGTGCTTTCCGACTCCCTGGAAGACCTCATCAGTTTGCCCTGTATTTAAGAATTCAGGGGATAAGTCATCTCCTTCTCAGTACAGACCAATAAGTATCCTCTGTGTTATGAGTAAGTTGCTGGAATCCATATTAAATAGAGAAATAGTCAACCACCTCAGCAGAAACAACCTTCTTAGTGACACACAATATGGTTTCCGCTCTGCAAGATCTACCGCAGATGTGCTGACGGTTATATCCCACAGGATTAGTGAATCTCTTGACAAAGGCTTCCTTTCTAGGGCAATTGCTCTTGACATATCAAAGGCCTTCGACAAGGTATGGCATAAGGGTCTACTTCACAAGATTTCCAGCTACGGTATAACTGGAAATGTTTTCTCAATCATTAAATCATTTCTCTCCGATAGGCTCATAAGAGTAGTGGTCGATGGACAAAAATCGGAGGCCCGCAGTATTAATGCTGGAGTCCCTCAGGGGGTCCTCCTGGGCCCAACTCTCTTCGTGATCTACATAAATGACCTCCCTAAACACATACTTAAATCATTCGTTGACATCTATGCTGATGACACAACCATCTACGGCAACACATCAAAGACTGTAAATGACAAAGTTCTCTCTGATTCTCTCTCCTCTGATCTCTCCTATCCTTACATCATCAACGCTCTGATCCCCATCTGGCATCAATTTGGATGGATGACTCTCATCTGGAAGAAGCCCCGTGTTTTGACAAGCTTCTGGGTTTGACCTTTACTCCTGATCTGAAATGGAACACGTACATCAAGTCTGTTGCCAAGGTCGCTGGAAAGATGGTGGGATCCTTCTACCGCTCCAGAAGATATTTCACTACTGATGCAATTCTCTATCAATATAAAAGCCAAGTACGTCCAAGGATGGAATACTGCTGCCATATTTGGAAAGGAGCTGCTAAAAACAGCTTATCCTGCCTTGACAGAGTACAAAATAGACTTCGTGGTTTAGTGGGGGATGCTCTTTTCTCTACCCTGCAACCTCTCTCCCACAGAAGAGATGTTGCGGGCCTATCCCTGTTTTATTGTTATTTCCATGGAAGACTGAACTCACATCTCTGATCCCCCCTCGTCAATCTTTCATGAAAAACACCCATCTAGCTGAATCCACTGTGAAAAATTTCCCCCACTCTTTATCTTTGCCTAAATCAAAACGTGGATTCCATGAATAAAGCTTCTTTCTTAGAACTACACGCCTGTGGAGCTCTGTTCCGTCTGCCTGTTTCCCACCTGACTACAACTTGGATGTCTTCAAGTCCAACGTTAACAAATTCCTAATGAACCGCCCCCTTAAGTAAACACTTCATCAAATCTCCACACTAACATAATGCACTTACAGTAACCCTTATCCCTGAGTGACTTCCGGGCCTTGACTAGTGGTGACCACTGTGTAAAAACAAAATGTAGTATCTGTTCATTCGTTATGATTCGATCTTACCAGGCATTATCTCGTTTATATTCTCTGGTCATTAAGCACACCCAACCGAATGTGATGTTGAATTTACTTATAACGTCACTAGTTGAATTTCGGAAGACTCCCCCTCGCTGTTCTCTTATATCGCAATTTCTGAAACGTCACTCGCAAAAATTCAGAAAGCGATCACGTTTTTGTTTTAACGGTTAATTAAAAAAAAAAAGTCTTTTGGGACGCTGATATTAAAGCTAAAAGTCTTTTCAAATCAGTTTGCACTCTGGAGACGAATGCGTGTTCGAGATAAATGTATTTTAATTTTTATGTTTAATTTCTAATATTAATAACTACATTCTATTTCAGTACATAATTTATATTTTTATCTCCTGATTGTTTTATTTAATGATAGCGTTTTCTCGTCATAAATGTTTATTATATCTAACATGTTGATTGCATGAACAGATTAGGAAATTGTATTCATTGTTAATTCGTGAGAGGTGAATCTATCACCATATGTTCCCTTTAAAAAAACACGCCAGTTGGAATTTTTATTAAGTACAATACTTAATAGATTTTTTTAAAGGAGAGTAGAAAACGTTTTGTGGAAGCGTTGTCGGCAGCTCCCGTTACTCTCATTTTTTAATGAGTGATTTTTCTGACAAAGGGAGAAGAAAAAGCTGTATTCTAGGTTGGCAGTATTTTGCGTGATCAGTCGACAGAGATGGCGGAAATTTTCTGTTCTATGTCTATCCTTGTAGCTATGTCACTAGTAAGGGTGCTGGAGGTAAACGTTTTATCTGGGCTGACGTTATCCGCCTGATAGTCAGGGACCCGAACCTTGGATTAACCACTAAGGAGGTTGTCCTATCAGCAGGCACAAAGTACTGGGGCTGCTGTATTGCCATTTGGTGAATGGATTCTGGACCATGCAGTAGTCTCTGGTGGGGCCTCTCGATGCCATACTAGTGGATAATTGTTACGGCTTTACCTTATCATGTGCTACAAAAAAAAATCTTCGTTACATTTCTCTCTTTCTTTCCCCTCTCTGTCCTGCTCTAAGCCAGTCTGACGACCTAGTCCACAAACTCCAAAATTCCATCATGACAAGTTTCAATAAAAAATACACGATTAAACCCGGATCTGAAACTTCCAACGTAGACCCCCACTACCATGTCTCCTTCTCCAACATCAAGGGTCTACGTTCTAACCTTCCAGAGGTTGAAGCCCAATTACAGGAGACTAAACCAGACCTTTTATTTTTGAGCGAAACTGGAACTGAACAGACTATTTCCCTAAATGAGTTCATAATTAAAGGATACTCTGACCTAACTTCCAAATCTGACCCCCAAGATCGCCATGGGCATGGAATATGTGCCTATATAAAATATGGCTTTCCATGTGGTAGGGACATCTCCGGAGAAGATCCTAACTTACCCTATATGTGCTTCCGAGTAGCACTAGCTCACACTACGGCATTTATATTTACTCTCTATCGCCCCCATAACAGCGGAGTTACTATCTTTAAAAGCATATCTGAGAAAATTGACCAAGTTCTATCAGCATATAATTCAGCTAACATTCACGTATGTGGAGACTGCAATGTTCACAATGTGGAATGGTTGACCCACTCAAACAAGACCGATGATGAGGGGAGATTCTGTCATGATTTCTCCATTGCCTATGACCTCACAGATTGTTCACGAACCAACCCGTGTGCCCGACAATGACGGCCAGTATGCAAGTCTCCTAGACCTTTTTCTCACAACTTGCCCTGAACTATGTTCAGTTTCCGTCCTGTCTCCTCTTGGATCTTCCGACCACCCTGTTGTATCAATTAAGATAAAAATGAAATGTAATAAGTCCTCAGACGTACCTCTCCATCGTACTGTATATCGATACACTATGGCTGACTGGGATAGTTTCCGTACATTTATATCGGATCTTCCTCTGCGTTCCATGTTTAAAAAGGATGTGTCGTCTATAGTATCAGACCTGACAGAATGGTTAATTGTAGGTATAGACAATTTCATACCCTCGAAAAAGTTCCAGCAAAAACCTAACAGCCAGCCATGGTTTTCTCCAGAATGTGCTGCTGCTATTGCGCACAGAAATCACTTTTTCCACTGCTTCCAACGTAATAGATGCATGGAAACTAAAGCCGCTTTCAGGACTGCCAGCAACCATTGTAAGAAAGTAATAAAGAACGTAAGAGAGGTGTATGCTCAGTCTGTCAAGTCCAAAGTAGCTGAGCAGCGGCTTGGTTCCCACCAGTTTTGGCAAATTGCAAACAGAATCCTGAACAGAAGCGTGTGCTCCATCCCAACTATCATCAATGGACCCGAGTTAATCTCGTCAGCATCAGACAAAGCCAAACTCTTTGCCAAGAACTTTGCAGCCAATTATACCCTTTGCGACCAAGGCCGCCAACCCCCAATATTTCCTCATGTATCAGAAAGCACACTATGTGATATATTAATATCTGTATGTGATGTTGACAAGCTAATCAAAAACCTTGATTCCAGTAAAGCAACCGGCCCTGACGGTATTCCAATTATAGTACTCAAAAAACTTCAACCAGAACTAGCACCCATACTTACAAAACTGTTTAAACGTTGTCTTAAGGAGAATTGCTTCCCATCACTCTGAAAAATCTCATCAGTATGGCCTGTATTTAAGAATTCAGGTGATCGTTCATCCCCCTCTCAGTACAGGCCAATAAGTCCCCTGTGCGTCATGAGTAAGTTGCTGGAATCTGTGTTAAATAGAGAAGTAATCAACCATCTCAGCAAAAATAACCTTCTTAGTGACACACAATATGGTTTCCGTTCAGCAGATGTGCTTACAGTTATATATCATAGGATTAGCGAATCTCTCAACAGAGGCAACCTTTCTAGGGCAATTGCTCTTGACATATCAAAGGCCTTTGATAGGGTATGGCATAAAGGTTTACTTCACAAGATCTCCAGCTATTGTATAGCTGGAAATGTCTTCTCAATTATAAAATCATTTCTCTCTGATAGGTTCATAAGAGTAGTAGTTGATGGGCAAAAATCAGAAGCTCACAGTATAAATGCTGGAGTACCTCAGGGGTCCATCCTGGGCCCAACTCTTTTCCTGATCTACATTAATGATCTTCCAAATCACATCCTTACATCATTTGTAGACATTTTTGCTGATGACACTACCATCTATGGTAGCACATCTAAGACAGTAAACGACCAAGTTCTCTCCGATTCTCTCTCCTCTGATTCTGATCCCCATCTGGCATCAATTAAAATGAATGGCTCTCGCCTTGGGGAGGCCTCAAGTTTTGACAGGCTTCTGGGCTTGACTTTTACTCCTGATCTTAAATGGAATACGTACATCAAATCTGTTGCCATGCCAAGGCCGCTGGAAAAATGGTCGGATCCTTCTATAGATCCAGTAGATATCTCACTGCTGATGCAATTCTCTATCTATATAAGAGCCAGATACGTCCAAGGATGGAATACTGTTTCCACATATGGGCAGGAGCTGCTAGAAAAGACTTGTCCTGCCTTGATAGCGTTCAAAATAGACTTCGTGGCCTGGTGGGAGATGTCCTTTTCTCTTCGCTGCAACCTCTATCTCACAGAAGAGATGTTGCGAGTTTGTCTCTGCTTTATCGTTATTTTCATGGAAAGTATTCGACTGAGCTTCAATCTATTGTCCCCCCCTCGCCAAACTTTCACAAGAAACACTAGACTAGCTGAAAACATTATCAATAATTTTCCACACTTTTTATCTGTGCCTAAACCTAAACATAGATTTCATGATCAAAGCTTCTTTCTTAGAACTGCACGCCTGTGGAATTGTCTTCCGTTTTCCTCTTTCCAGTTGTCTATAATATGGTTGTCTTCAAGTCCAACGAGAACAAGTTTCTGATAAGCCGTTCCACTTAAGTTAACAAATTTACAGAACTTTCATTACTATCGATTACTATATTGTCCTTTTGACTACTCTACACTCTTTAACCCCTATCCTTGAGTGGCCTATCGGCCTTGGTAAGTGGTGACGCCTATGTAAAAAAAAGAAAAGAAAGCATGATTCCGTGACGTCAGAGTTGTGTTAACTATACGAACTATGGAAAAGCAGAAGCGACTTTATGATTTTTAAAAGCTTTGTTTATCTTCAAACTGCAATTAATAATTAATCTTTGTTATAATTTTTGTTAAGTTTTTAGATTTACACAGTTTAATTATAAATAATATTATAAACATTTGTATATTAAATCTGAAATACAGTTTTACTGATTATTCACTTGGTTAGCTACCGGCTTCCATACGATTGTTCGGTAAAAAGAGACAAACAAAATATGACCGAGGGCCTACAAAATATTTGTGCAATAATGTTTTCAAATCAGTTTTAATCTGGCGATAAAATAGCTGAGAAGGGCCATGTTTATATTAAAACTTAATATTAAAAAAAATAAATTAAAACCAATTAAGTAAAAGTATATGCTGTAACAGAACATTTTGAAATAATGGAATTTTAATCGTTTTAATCTTTTAAAAATTAATTAATTCTTAGGAAGTTTTTTTTTCTTTGCAATTCAACTGATTATAGTATATATTAATTAGAAAAACGCTATTTAAAAAAAAAAAACAACAGAATAATATTAAATTTGTATCATTTTTTGATTGCATCTTCAAAGTAATTTTTTGTTCAATATGTGCATTTAAACTTAAAATAAATAAATATGTTTTACTTATTTGAACTCTTATATTTAATAATGAATTGACATTTCAGTAGATTTAAATATATTTTGTTCAAATTTCAAAAAATAAATATCGGTGAGGGAGGGGACACGCATTAAAGAAATATTCCCTCTCGTATATTTTACGGAAACTGCATTTTATATGTAATATCATTCTAAAATGAATAAGTAGCGAAAATTTCACGAAAATCTGACCATTAGTTGATTTTTGCTAGATTTATTAAACACCGCTATGTTTGGGAACATTATTTTAAAGCGCCAATTATTGTAAACACGCTAGGTAACATACGATTTTCGTCTCTCAATTTCATTATTTTAGTACGATGAAATATTTTTTTTTAATTATGACTGGTTTATTTTGCCCTTCTTCTTTTGAATGGTACAAACGTTATATTGATAATATTAAGTTATAATAAAGTTACGTCGTTTTACATATGGGAAGGGTTAATTCTGTGGTGAGTTTTGTAGGTGCCTACTGGTCATGATACAATCCTCAAAAGATGCAATTTTTCCATACTAAAGAAGGGATAGGTGTAAAATCTTTTCTACTTCCATTTCTTGTTCTCTTTCAGTGGAGGATCAGTTCTTCACGACTGAGACAATTTTTTTATTTTTGTACCTTTTCTCCACGTTAAAAAACGACCCTGGTGTCTAACTCTGTCCCGTGGAGAGGCATAGTAAATAGGTACATGATAATTTCTTTCATGCTTGGGGGTGGGGGAGTGGAATCCTAGTATCTCTGTTCTTGTCATAAAGCCATCTTTACAAGGTTTACTTTCTTCTCTTTTGATAGAGTAGCAACGTACACACGCACATACAAACACACACACACACGCACACACAAACATACACACATACCCCCCACACATATATATATATATATAATTATTTTCACAGCCCAAAGACCGCCGCAACTCACAAGAGCCACGCAAGCCAACGAATATGAAGTCTAAGACTCGAGTTTCGCCCTCATTTGGGCTTATCAGTCAGACATATCGTGCACATATATCTGAATGTGATGAGCCCAAATGAGGGCGAAACGCGAGTCTTAGACTCCCGGTTCCTTGGCTGGCATGGCTCTTGTGGGCTGCGGGGTTCTTTGGGCTGTGGAAATAATTATATATAATCTCTCACATTCTGAATATATATATATATATATATATATATATATATATATATATATATATATATATGCTACGAAACAGATACCGTCATAAATGAAACATGTTAACATGCTGAAAGAAAAAACGGTAAGATGAGCAACAACTTGAAATTTAGAATACATACTTTGGTCATTTATTTATATATGCTCTGTAGTTATATTTAACATGCATCGAGCTTCATAAATAAAAGTATTGGTATGAATAAAGGGGAAATATAATTGTATTAGCATATTTTTCCATACAACTTTTTCAGGTTTGCGTCCTTTTGACTTCTAGAATAAATTACAAGCGCTTTTTAGCTTCTAGAATAGACTGCTAGCGCGTTTTTTGGTTTATAGAATAGACTAACTACAACCGCTCGACAGTATCCTATACCCCACCATTCACCCATGTATGGAGCATTGTTGTCATATTTGGGATGGTGTATCTGCTATTAGTCTCATGTTCCTAGACAAGATCCAAAAGAGAGTCGCCAACCTGATAGGTCCTGAACTGTCATCTAAGCTTCAGCCTCTGTCCCACCGACGAAATGTTGCATCCCTCTGCCTGGTCTACAAATATTTTAATGGTGAATACTCTGACGAACTGCAAGTACTTGTGCCCCCACGACGTAAATAACCCCGACAAACCCGACAAGCAGCTAAATACCACCCTTGCACAGTAGAGATCCCCATATGTAAGAGAGCTTTCTACTCCAGTAGTTTCTTCTCCAGAACAGCTAGACTTTGGAATTCCCTTCCGGGGCCCCTGCTTCCCCAACTGTACTGATGTGCAGAAGTTCAAGTGTAACGTGAACTGACATCTTGCTGGCAAACTCCCTACATAGTACCCCAGTAGCTTATGTCCCTTATAGTAGCCCTCTATAGCAAAGTGGCAATGTGCCTTGTTTGGGGTGAAAATATAATAAAAAAAAAGAAGACTGCTAGCGCTTTTTTCGCTTTAGAATAGACTGCTAGCTCCTTTTTGGCTTCAATATAAAACTGATAGCGCCTTTTTTGCTTCTAGATTAGACTGCTAGCGCGTTTTTGGTCTAGAGTTGATTACTAGCGTCTTGTTGACTTATAGAATTAACTGTTAGCGACCTCTGGGCTTGTAGAATAGACTAATATCGCCCCCTTTGCTTCTGGATTAGACTGCTGCCGTACCTTGGCTTTTAGAATAAACAGCTAGCTTCTCCTTCGCTTCTAGAATAGACAGCTAGCCCCTTTTGGTTTCTAGAATTAGCTGCTGGCGACTTCTTCTCTGGCTTCTATAATAAGCTTCTAGCTTTCCCCTGGCTTCTAGCATAGACTGCTAGCGGTCCTTTAGCCTCTAGGTTAGACTGCTAACACTCTTTACCTCATAAATACCCCTTTGTGTATTATTCCCCCCCCCCCCCGATATCAAAGCACCGCCCTCAGGGTGGCCGTACAGCTCATGTTAGGAAACATTGTTCTAACCGGTTGGTGGTAAGTGATTTTATTTGTGCTTTGCTATCGGTACTCGGACTTTTTGTTATCTGGCAAAACTTTTGGCTATAACTGTATATAGGTAAGGGGTATTTTCTAACTTGGAATTTGAAATGAGCATATTCTGACCTTCGCATAAAATGTAGAAAGATTTGTACGAATGTACAGGTTTGTATGTGGGGGGATTAATGGGATTATCTATTAATCGGATTGATCCACTAATTTTGCAATAGCGAAAAGGGGTAAAGGATTGTGGTGGGGGCGAATGAGATTAAAATATTCGGTAACCGTCAAAAACAACGGCTTTTGCTTATGTTGTATTACGTAGGGATTGACGACTCATGTAATATTTTTGTCTGCAAACATGTGTGAGCCGTCGACACTCTTCGCTCTCACGCTGTTACAATAACAACATTAAAAATGATGTTTGATCAAACGTGTCCAGTTGGTACACATTTATCAGTCTGAATATTTACCTGTCCCCCTCTCACTCTCACTCTCTATTTTTCTCTTCTCTCTCTGTCTGTCTCTCTTTCTCTGTCTCTCTTTCTTTCTGTCTCCCTCTCCCTCTCTCTCTCTCTCTCTCTCTCTCTCTCTCTCTCTCTCTCTCTCTATATATATATATATATATATATATATATATATATATATATATTAGCAGGTTGTCCGGTGTTGCCCGGTTGTAAGATAGGGTTAAATATGATATATTAATTTATGCAGATTACATATGTTTTGGTTTCGATTCTAGCGGATGGCACAAATTCACATATATATATATATATATATATATATATATATATATATATATATATATATATATATATATATATATATATATATCCCGACCGGCAGTAATCCTGAATCCCTGCACTGATGATTTCCCAAAATGATGAAACACTAGCGTCTGTAGTTATCAAAAACAACAATGATAGTAATTATATATATATATATATATATATATATATATATATATATATATATATATATATATATATATATATATATACTCACGTCGAAAGCCACGATTACAGCAAGCAAGCCCCGAAGGTTTCCAGAACTTTATATATATATATATATATATATATATATATATATATATATTAGCTATACCCTGCTAAGCGTTGCAGTGGCTCAATTTGGTGTAATGTAAAAATTTAATAAAAAGAGAAAAATGCATGTTTCTTATATTTTTAGTACAGCAAATACTCCAAAAAGTGAAAAAGAAGGCGAAACTGAACAAAAAAAATTGTACTCTCGCAAAATTTGATCTGGATCCTCGGGAGTTTCTGTCAATCATTCATGATTTGGACTCGACCAACAATAAGTGGATGAAGCTGAACGTAGCAAAAATGTTAAAACGCTAAATGTTTTTGTTTTTTGTTTTTTTGTTGTTGTTTTCTGTATACAAAAATGTGAGTTAGTAATTAATATTTAGTTGATGGGAGGGGGGGGGTTACTATACACAGATTCGAAAAAGTTTTCCAAAAACAAATAAATGAAAGCAAAGGTAAGGTAAGTTACATTTCTATCCAACTGGATAATTGTTTAGTGTTTTTATGTAATGTAAAATGTTTAATCGGCTCGAAAAACAGAAATCTAGTTTCTGTTGAATACGTTAAGTTTGGGAAAGTAAGTTAAAAGCTAAAAACTATACAAAACACTGTCTGAAACCCCACAAATATATGTTACCATGACATAGGCTGGCGTAATCGGTGGGTTTCTGACAGTATTTTGTATAGTTTTTTAGTTTTAACTCACTTTCTCTAACTTAAAGTAATCAACAGTGTCCGCCACCATTTGTAGCTTTCAAATACACCGATAAACACTGTTTTTCAAGCCGACTAAACGTTACATTAAATGAAAAGGGGTCATATTACTAAACACAGATACAAAAAAGTTGTCAACAAATAAATATATAACAAATAAATGTTATCAAAGGCAAGAAAAGTAAATGTTCTACCTAACTGGATAAGATTTTAGCGTTTTTATGTAATGTATAATCGGTTCAAAAACATTCAATGTTTATCGGTATATCTGAAAAATACAAATGGCGACAGACTGTATCGAACAAGTTAAGTTTGGGGAAATTTTGGGAAAATTAGTGTAAACTAAAAAACTATACAAAATACTGTTAGGAACTCACTCAATATATGTTATCATGACGTAGGCTGACATATAATCGGTGGTTTTAAACTTTTGCTCGATACAGGTGACGACTTTTAAAAGTCCCTTTTAGTGATTACGTGGTTTGAGGATATTTGTACAACTAAACGGCAAATCTGCTCCAAAAAATCCGGTATTATTTTACTTTAAGGCCCGTTTCACGTTCGTATATAACGAAATATTTTATTGTAGATTTTGGTGTGCTAAAAACGAATCTGCAAACCGTTTCGGTAGCAAAAAGAAAGTCTTCATGATTTTCATGAAATTACTTTTTCGAAAAGTGGGTAATCACTTTTCAATGTAAATTTAACTTAGAATGAGCACCCACTTTCTGGCCACCAGAGAGAGGGGCATTTTTCTGTGTGTTTCTTGGCTAAAAAGTTTTTTGTTTGATTTCTTTTGCTTGGTAATAACCCCTGAACTCTGGGACTATTTTCCATTTCACAGCCGTAGCCTTCGTTTACGCTATGCGTGAGCATAAGCGAAAGCTGTTTAGCCAATAAACATGGGAAAAAATCCCCCCTCTCTCAGGTGGCTAGAAAGTGGGTGCTCATTTTAAGTTAAATTTACATGAAAAAGTGATCGCCCACAAATGTAATTTCTTCATATCATAAAAACTATTTTTTTTTGCAACGGAAACGGTTTGCAGATTCGTTTTTAGCACGCCGAAGTCTACAAAAAAAATTTTGTTATATACGAACGTGAGACGCACGGCCCTTAATGGAAAATTATATAAAAAATCCGGGGGAAAATAGTTTTCAATAAAAACAGCAAATGAATTCGATAGAAAAAAAATGGATGCTATGTTTTTTTTTTATTTTTCTGTGTGTTTCTTGGCTAAAAAGTTTTTTGTTTGATTTCTTTTGCATTGTAATAACCCCTGAACTCTGGGATTATTTCCATTTCACAGACGTAGCCTTTGTTTATGCTACGCGTGAGCATAAACGAAAACTGTTAAATATGCACTCGCGTACCAAACTGCCTTGTCAAAAAACATTTAAGCCAATAAACACGAAAATAAATGCCCCATCCCCGGGTGGCCAGAAAGTGGGTGCTCATTTTAAGTTAAATTTACATGGAAAAGTGATCACCCACTTTTCGAAAAAAATGTCTTCATATCATGAAAACTATTTTGGTACTCATTTGGCCTTGATTTCCATGGCGACCCGCAGAATTATTTAATGGTCGTTCCCTTAGTCCCCCCTAGTCAAGGCTAAAGCATGTGCACGTAACATTTTTTATTTATTTACTTACGTGGCGGAGTTATACAACCATCACCCCCATGCGAATTTCTATACTGATAGGTTTTTTGAAGTTTTTTCACTGGATTATTATTGATTGAACACTAACCAGATTATGAAAAAAAATTGAAAAAAAAAAATTATTTCGACATTTGAAAGGGGTACTCACTTTTTAGTTACCACGTTCTGGTCACCCATTTTTTTTTTTTTTATTTGCTAAATACGGAAGTGTCTTCGGGAGATATAAAATGGTCGTATGTTGACGAAGCAATGTATCGGGAGGCGTACGGGATGGAAAATTATTGGTAAATTTTTAGATTAGGTCCACCTCCTCAAAATGACGACTTGAAATGGTTTTCGACTATGCTGAATACGAAAATCGCATTGAAATTTTAATTAGTTATCAAGAAATAAAAAAGTTGTATTGTGCATTGTAATCTTTGGCGGCCATCTTTTTTAAGCGCGTGTATTTGTTTATGGCGCGTGCGCGCGTAAAACGATGGCCGCCAAAGAATACAATGCATAATATAACTTTTTATATCTTGATAAATACTGATTTCCGCAAAACTTCAATGCGATTACCGTATTCAGCATACTCGAAAACGTTAAATGTCGTCATTTAAAGGAAAATTGTGGAGGTGGACAATCTAAAAAAATACCAAATTATTAAACATTTCGGTACTCATGCAGAGAGTGATCCGTGCTGAAATAATAATATTATTTTAAAAGCCATTCTTAACATAGGGAGGGGAGGGTATTTTGTACCTATTCTGTACTTTAACCTTACAATTTAATAAAAAAAAAACAAATCATAATACTTTAATTAAACGTGGAAATACGATTTAAAAAATAGCGCGGATCACTCTCTGCATTAGCACCAACATTTCTCCAGCATGTTAGTGAAAGTTATAATACTTAAAAAAATTAATAAAAAAACCCAAAAGTTTTGAAAAAAAAAACCCAAAAAACCCTCACCTTTCATAAAAACAAATTATTTAAAAAAAAAAAAAAAAACACCCACGAACTGACTTTTAACTAAATAAGTAAAAAAAAACAAAAAAAACTCGAAACTTTATTTTCATAAAAACAATAAAAAAGTCATGTTCAATCTATTTTTTTTCTTTGAGAAACAAATATATTTCTGACTTACAAATGCGGTAGAGACTCATATTATTTTTACTTTCTATGGTTTTGATATACCGCGTTTTTATTGGTTACAAAATGGGCGACTGATTTATCAGAACGTTGTAACTAAAAAGTGAGCACCACTTTCAAATGTCGAAATAATGATTTCTTTTTAAATTTTTTTTAATAATCTGTTTAATTAGTGTCCAATCAATAATAATCCAGTGAAAAAAAATTCCAAAAACCTATAAGTATAGCACTTTCGCACTTACTTTTACAAAGATTATTTACGTTAACTCTTTTCATAAATAATTTTTTTAAAAAATGTAACTAAACCATTTATTGATAATTTGTCACGCGTACAAACATTCATTTATTTATGTATTTATTTACGTAGGCTTAACTCTTTTCATGAATAAGAAAAGTTTTACTCTTTAAGAATAATAAAAGGAAAAAATGCAGAGAGTGATCCGCGCTATTTTTTAAATCGTATTTCCACGGTTAATTAAAGTTTTACGATATGTTTTGTTTATTCAATTGTAAGGTTAAAGTACAGAATAGGTAAAAAACACCCTCTCCTCCCCATGTTAAGAATGGCTTTTTAAATAATAACGTTATTATTTCAGCACGGATCACTCTCTGCATGAGTATCATAAAAATTAATACAAATAATACTTATCTCAATAAGTGAAAGGCTCATTTCTACCGGAAATGAAATGGGGACAATTTCGCAGTTACGAAAAATATTTTCATTTATAATTTAATATTTTTATAATTCGCAATGTTAAATTATTTTAATAACATGCAAACATTCTTTGACTTTAAAATAGATTTTCTGAAAATTTCAATTAAATTGATAATGTAGAAATATGGTTCTATAGACTTTGAACGAACCAAAAATTACATTTATATATATATATATATATATATATATATATATATATATATATATATATATATATAAGGTTCACTACACGTGCATGAAGATATTTCAAATTATAGTTATTAAGTAAGATCTTATCAGGCGAAAATTATGTCTTTCAATTTAAGTGTTTATATCTATATTTCAATATGTACACATAAACAAATTATTTACTTCTGAAAGAAAAGACAGGTTTTCTCCAAGTGAGTCTTAGATAAAAACATTGGCATGCCAATACAGAGAAACTTTTATATGGTTATGCAAATAAATATTACAATAAAGAGTTCTAATAATAATTGAGAACTATTATATAATTTCAGTGGATTGGATCTTTTCTGGATATTTATCCTTCGAATACCTTTTTGTCTAGCCGCACTGATGAGCTCTGAAACAGTGTATGTGTATGACTATATATATATCGAGCGGAGGTATTTCGAACGATATCAAAACATCGTTAAACTCACTACTCGTTCAAGCAGCCGCCGATAGCGTAATGGTTAGGAGCCTTGACTGCCGTACAAACGGTCGGGTTTCAATCCTGGCTTGAGGTAGTTGCCTGTCTAGCCGCACTGATGAGCTGTGAAACCGCGAAACAGTACTGTATGTGGATGACTATATATATATATATATATATATATATATATATATTTATATATAACTACTTCATTTACTCACATAAAATTAATATACGAACGTATAAATTTATGCGTAAGCTTTAAGTATTTACTTCAAAAGTGCTCAATACGTAGGTAGAGCTAGTTAGTAAGTTATAAAATATATATGGTGATTAAACTACACTTCTCTTTCAGGCTTATGCGCATAAGCCTGAAAATTCCTAGAGTGGATGAAACCCGGAATATTCAGTGTAGCTTAATCGCCATATATATTTTATAACTTACTATATATATATATATATATATATATATATATATATATATATATATATATATATATATATATATATATATATATATATATATATATATATAATGAACATATTTTCAAACTACATCTCGACCGAAAATAAAAGTCTCAGAGCGGAGTTAGGGGTCTCAAAGGATTGAATTGTTTTATAGAACGTTTTTTGTTTTTTTAGCCGGTGAAAATAATTTTTAAGAGATAAAAAATGGGTCAGAATTGAAAACATCGTAAGAGATTTTGTACATTCTCATCTTAGTTTATTTTAAATTTTTAATTATTAACCAGTTCATATGCGTGTCACGTTGGTTAAGTAATAACGTCACCAGCTTTTTATGCTATACGTGTGCTTTCGGTCTCGATTCTAGGTGTGGCCATCCAAGTTGTTTTTTTTTTAACTTTTACTTTTACTTTTGAAATCGCGATTCTATAATAATATATACGAAATCTGGATGAATGAAAACACCATATTTAAGCGTATTTTACGAGTGGGCAAAGTCGCCTCCACCTCACTAATCATATATATAAAAGGCTATATGTATGTCTGTGTATCTGTCTATCACCATATTTTTAAACTTTATCTCCTTCGAAACTAAAAGACGTAGAGCGGTGTTATGAGCCTCAAATGATTGGATTTTTTTATACGCCGTTCTTTTATGGGTCTTTAGCCAGTTAAAATAGGTTTTAGGAGATGAAAAATGGGTCAAAAGTGAAAAATTGTTATACATTTTGTATATTCGTCTGTATTTTTGAGATGAGGTGTTTTCATTGATTGAGATTGTCGGACTGACTTCCTCATCTTGGTTGTTATAGTCACAACGTTTCGGCCGTTTTTCCCTACGGCCTTCATCAGGTGTTTTGTATCAAACTGGGGAACCGTTTGTTAGGAGTCTCGAACCCAAGCCTTTATTATTATTACGGGGGTACCGTGTTCGGACTCCAGCTAGGCTCTGGGACATAGTCCCAGTGACATATGTTCGAGTAGTCCTAGATTTAGTATCAAAGTTTACAGTTACCCAAAGGTGCTGAGTTCAATACTGAACGAAGGCAGTGAAAAGTAACATTCAAAAAAGAGAATCAGCAACTATGTCCCAGAGCCTAGATCGAGTCCGAACACGGTACCCCCGTAATAATGATAAAGGGTTGGGTTCGAGACTCCTAACAAACGGTTCCCCAGTTCGATACAAAACACCTGATGAAGGCCGGAGGGCAAAACGGCCGAAACGTTGTGACTATAACAACCAAGATGAGGAAGCCAGTCCGACAATCTCAATCAATTTTGTATATTCATCTTAGTTTATTTTTAATTTTTAATTTAACCGATTCATACGCGTGTCACGTTCGTATTGTGGTAACATCACCAGCTTTGAATTCTACAGCTTTGCTTTTGGTTTCGATTCTAGCTGATGGTACCCAAACATTTTTCTTTGTCAACTATTTTACGCCCGGAGAAAGCCGGGCGCCTCTCCTCCTAGCTAGTATATATGTATAATAAATAAATGACAAAAGATAATATATTCTGAATTTGGTTTTTTCATCTTACCGTTTATTTCTTTAAACACTTTAAAATTTCCAATTCTTAACAGCACCTGTTTCGTAGCGCAGTATCATTCATGTTATCATTATGTTAATTTTTAATTTTAGGATTTTATAATCATGCCCATATTTCTTTATTTTTTAAGTTAATGAGTTCCTTTTTGTCGGATGAATAAATTTACTGATGCAATTCTCTATCTGTATAAAAGCCAAGTACGTCCAAGGATGGAATACTGTTGCCATATCTGGGTAGGAGCTGCTAAAAACAGTCTATCCTGCCTTGACAGAGTACAAAATAGACTTCGTGACTTAGTGGGGGATGCCCTTTTCTCTACCCTGCAACCTTTCTCCCACAGAAGAGACGTTGCGAGCCTATCCTTGTTTTATCGTTATTTCCATGGCAGGTGCTCGTCTGAACTCCAATCTCTGGTCCCCCCTCGCCAATCTTTCACGAAAAATACCCATCTAGCTGAATCCACTGAAAAATTTCCCCCACTCTATATCTGTGCCTAAATCAAAACGCGGATTCCATGAACAAAGCTTCTTTCTTAGAACTGCACGCCTGTGGAACTCTGTTCCGTCTGCCTGATTCCCACCGGACTACAACATGGATGTCTTCAAGTCCAACGTAAACAAATTCCTAAAGTAACCGCCCCCTTAAGTAAACACTTAATCAAATCTCCACACTAACGTAATGTACTTGCAATAACCCTTACCCCTGAGTGGCTTCCGGGCCTTGATAAGTGGTGATCACTGACCAAAAAAAAAAAAAAAAACGTAACAGATGTAGTCGACTTACTTCGGCTGCGTTATTTACTTTTGTATTGTTTTCATTTAGCAGCTATTTTTACCGGCTAGAAACCAAATTTCTGATATGTCAAGCTTCAAGTCTGTAGATCAAAGGTTGAGAGAAAAGGTTTATTTAGACCGTTCTCTCTCTCTTTCTCTCTCTCTCCCTCTCTCTCTCTCTCTCTATATATATATATATATATATATATATATATATATATATATATAATTCTGTGCAAGAGCTTTTTTCATACTAAGTACTACGCCATAATACACAATGTAGAACATCTAAATAAATATAATTTAGCCCAATGACACCAATCATCCACCAAGAAACGATCAGAAATAGATAATTAATTAATAAAAGTTTTTTTTCAATGTAATATGCAAATTATTAAATTTATGAAGTCACTTACATATCCGCAACAGCATATAAAGAAGCTCATTTTCATAGTTCATGCATAGAAAAAAGTGGACTTTCGATAGCAATATAAACAAAACTAAACCTTATAAATAGATAATTTACATATTTTGATATATATATATATATATATATATATATATATATATATATATATATATAGTCACCCACATATAGTACTGTTTCGCAGCTTATAATTGCGGCTAGACAAGCAACTACCTCAAGCCAGGATTGAAACACAAACGACAGTCAGGGCTTCTAACCGTTGCCGTATTCATCTGCTGCTATGCGGGTAGCGAATTAACAATATTTTGACATCGTCCAAATAGCTAAGCTCATTCTTTTTACACAAAGAGCATCGCTTAATACTTTAATTGTAATTTGTATATCACTTCCCAATATGCTCAACCCAAGATAGGGAGCATTATATATATATATATATATATATATATATATATATATATATATATATATATATATATATATATGTGGGGGGCGCAATTAATTGGAATCGGAATCGGGAATCGGAAAAATCGGAACATGTTTGGGTATCGGTATCGGAAAAAATGTGTCTATTTTCGATGCCAAAAACGATTCCTTTACGTATCATTTTTTCATTTGATTTTGTTTAAAACAGAATCTTCTATTCTTGGTAGTAATAATAAATAATTAATATTTATTGATTTTAAACTACCAGTAAAGCTAAAAACTATAGATCAGCTCCCCATAAGAGTGTTTTCACGTTTGAGAAATTTTATGCACATAAAACACGTGTTTTGTTTTTACGGTAATCGGGATTAAATAATAACTTTATTGTAAACTATTTAAAGATTTGTAAATAATCGGAATCGGTAATTGTATCGGAATAGAGAATTTAGTAGGGAATCGTAATAGTATCAGAATTTAGAAAAATATTGAAATCGTCATATCACTGTGTGCTAAGCTAAAATTGTATATAATTGTTTTTATGATTGCTATTATATGTAGTTATGGGATTATCTGGATAAAGACAGAAAAGACAGATAATTCAAGAATTAAAATAATAATAATTCTAATAATAACAGCTAATTAATTGAAATATGAGCATAGATATAATGACATCCAAACCGAATAAGGGGAATACTGTGTAATTACATATGGAGAGGGTAAATTAAAGAAGAAGGAAGCGAACGATTTGAATTGGGTGTGTATAGGGATGAAATAGGAAATGTTAAGGTATAAGGCTGAGGTAAACGAGTTAAAGATAATTATATTCTAAAGTGCGAGAATAAAAATCAATTCAGATAAAAGTTTCATTAAGGAAATGAGCTATGAATGCTCGCTCTGTAGGGGGTGAGTAACGTGCGCTCCTTATTAGTGTTTAGTAAGCATCACCATTTGTTGGATGTGTTATATTCCAAGTTGATGGCATAGAAAGGAGCATTATTTTCTGGTGAAAACAGTTAATGAAAACGTCACTTCTAACGTTTTACAATCATTAGGTTGGTGCAAAAATAATGTCGTTTTTTGACGTTCAACTATATATAATTATTTTGCACCATCCCACTGACAGTATGTTGAACTTTTTCAGCGTCAAAGAGCCGCCTCGTTTGGAACCGAACTTTTTAGTCGATCGGCGATCTAGAATTTTGTATTCGATGATGAATGAGTGTGAGTTACTTTGGGTTCCGAAACTCTTAACGCGAGGACTATTGTGCGAAGCTTGTATTTTAAAGATAATGTGTGTGTGCGTGTGTGTGTGTGTGTGTGTGTGTGTAGAGTCGCTATTTTAAGGCACGCTTCGTCATGCCGATATATCTCTATAATACCGAGTTGTGTATCCTATTTAGAATTCTGAACTTTTTGACGTAACAAAGGCTGTTTTGTTGAGAACCGGGTTATTAAATATATCAGCGATCTAAGATTTTATGAGTTCCGCGCAAGGGACATGCTTGTTCGATATAGAATAGATCGAATCAAGCTAACGCCGCTGTTATGGAAAGTTTCCTTATTTCCTACTCGTAAGTTGTTGTTTGTTTGAAAATGGAAACACTAGATAGTAATCTGGATGTTCGATAATTGATGGTGGGTTATATGTTTTTCTTATGGTTGTTGACTCGAGCAGGATGTTTAATTATATATATATACTTTTTTTTCGTTAGACTTGAGAGTCATTAGGCACGTTTATGTTTATCGTTAAAAATCATCATTTTATTTGTTATCTCGATTGTGATTGTATTACAGATGGCTTTAAAGTGGCATGTCAGCTATAAACTAAATCTATCCACCGTTTGGCCGTTTTAGTCACAAGATAGCATTCAATGTAAATCCGCTATATTTGAATGTTAAAAGAAGAGCTTGTGTCCATATTATACTCCCATGTCCCTTAAAACAACACCAAATAAACTTAAAATTAACATTTATTAAGATATCAATAAATGTTATTATCAATAATATTGTATGTTAATTATTTGTAAGAATAGTGTATTATAATTACTAGTTATTAATGTTCGTCCATCGCTTGCCAAGATGACCGTGATCATGCAATTGCTCTGCGGTTTGGAAGATGTCTTTTTAGACCGATTCAAGCTTTGAATCTTTTCCCGCATGTTAGACCATAATGTGAGATAATTCTGTATCAGAGATGTTGACTGCTCTGCCATTTCTAATGTCACGTTTTCTCTTGTGTTCTTCATTGTGTGTGGATTCAACAATTGTAGCTCCTTTGTGAGTTGCGGCACGCCAGGAACATCTGTCTCGGGTTAGTTTTCCCAATGAGTTAGAATACAAACCGAATTATTTGAGGGAGGTCTTCGGGGTGTCTTTGAACCGTTTCCGCCGTCCTCCTGCAGATTCTTTATCTTTGCACAGTTCACTGTAAAGTTGTTTCGGGAGCCTTGATTCAGGCATGCAACATATACGACCTGTCCAACGAATCTGGCCCTGTTGTAACATGGTGTGTACTGACGGCACGTTTAACCAGGCTAGAATCCCTATGTGTGGTATTTTGTCTTGCCACTTGATTTTTAACAGCTCGAAGTTATTAAAAATCAATTGACGTCACCATTGAGGGTTTTTTTTTTCGAGATTCAGAATCTGTTTTACTCGATTTCTTTTCATATCACATGCAATTAAATTTATTTAGATTTTCAAAGTTGTCCTGTAAAATATCCAGATGATCTTGAAATGTGTAGATCATATCTTAATTGACCTCGAACATACATGATTCAGTTCTAATTCAAATAAGAGATATTTGAATGCTTAGAAAGCTTACGTTACTTTTATGAATGGCTTAAGTCCATGAAAAATATACACGAATTATGATTAACACTTAATCAGTGAACTACGGATTAAAATAGATCGTTGTTATTGCGAGATAAGCTGTTTAAATCTGCGCTTAACACACAGATCTATCGACCTAAACACACAAACACAAACGCATAAACAACCACTGGCATATAATGCAATGTTCTTTGTGGAAACAAATGAAACTTAAGGCGTTTGGAAAATGTTGATCATCGCAATTTCATCTACCTACTAACCCTAACCCTAACCCTAACCCTAACCTACTTAGGAGCAGTGATGATAGCGTAACAGTTAGAAGTGCCAACAGTAACCTACGCGGTTGAGCTTCTATTCCAACTTGGGGCAGTTGCAAGTCTATCCGCAATAAACTGTGATACAGCGAAACAGTATTTATGTAGATGATTTATAAAAGGAAATTCGTGTGTGTGCCTGTGTATCCCTGAGTTCGTTCTCTATGGACTCGAAAACAGTAGGGTCGATTTTCATGAAATTTCACATGAAGGTACTTTGTGTGCCTGGCAGTGTTATTAGTAAGGTTTTGTGTCGGAATGTTTTCGATAACTATCGATAATCGATAATCGAATTAGTTGATGAAAGATGGAACAAGTGATTGTGATCAAAGTTAACATCGTACACAGCCAATTTCACACAAGCCGAAAAGACCAATATATAAAATCAACAGTAAGTTCTTTGATATGGGAGGAAGATTGTTTATATCTGCGTTTCATGTTGCTTAGTGTGCATTTGTGATTATCATACTTTTGTTTTATGTTCGAGTGCATTTTTTCTATGTAATATTTCTAGTTTTTCGGGTTTTATTGTTGCTAGGTGGATTATGCTGGTAAAACAATCATTTTGTTAAAGAAAATCCATAAAAAAATTTCCCCTATTTTTTTCTCCATCTTTGTATTCCTTATTTTTTAAATTTTAGTTATTACGATTTTTGTTTGACTAATTACCATTAATTTGGTTTTATTATTATTATTATTATTATTATTATTATTAGTAGTAGTAGTAGTAGTAGTAGTAGTAGTAGTAGAAAAAGAAGAAGAAAAAATAGTAGCAGCAGCAGTAATAGTGTATAGTGACAATGAGAGTAGTAGTATCATCTAGAAGTTCTCACACAGTTCGGCATAAGTAAACAGTTATAATAACCGGTGTTGTTACCTGGAGTTTCAATGACAAGAAATCATCCCAGATTTCAAGTGATCTCCACATCTCTCGATAAACAATGCTTTTGCGTTATCACAATGTCCACTCACCATTGAATTACGATGGTAACAATCATAGTATTCTCTAGGACTTGGGTCTTAATAAGCCTCCCAAATTACCACTACACCCCGCACACTTCCAAGGAAATTCTGGGTAGCGCTTTTCTTTCTCAGCCTTAACATCCTCCCAGACACTACATAGTTATATTCTGTTGTATCAGTTGGGGTTGACAATATTTATTTTTTAGGGGAAGGAGCAGTTTATAAGACAAGATTTCTTAGTTTCACATTGTTGCTTTCTTTGTCTGTTGTTTTCTTTTCTTTCTATTAGATTGATGCAAAAACAATGTCGTTTTTTTTTTTACTTTGAACTTCCAAAGAGCATAACTCCTTTCATAATAAACTTAATTGATTCAAATAATAACTATTAGAATCAACACCTTTTTGCTAACGAGAAACAAGTTTATTGATCCCATTAGCAAAAGAATCCAGAATTCTGGAAGCGATAAAGTCATTGAAGGATAATTCGGCAACATGTCGGCTTTTGAAGAATTTTTCACGCAGGAAGTTGTTGAGATGCTTGAAAAAGTGATAATCGGTGGCCGAGAGGTCTAGTAAATATGGTGGATGAGGTAGTTTCGTAGCCTAATTCGTTGAGCAACATGGCAACATGCGGGTGAGCATTGTCATGGAAGAGAATTTGTCCCTTTATATTGACCAATCTCGGGCACATACGTTGGAGCTTCTGGTACATTTCGTCAGTTTGTCGGCAGTACTTCGTCGTAACCGTTTCGTTCGGATTCAAGAAGCTGTGATGGATGAGACTGGCTACAGACCACCAAATAGTCACCATAACTTTTTTATTGTGCAATGTCGGTTTCAGGAAGTGTTGTGGAGCTTCTTCGGCATCCAACCACTGTGACAAACTTCGCCGGTTGTCGTAGAGGATCCACTTCTCATTACACGTCACAATCCGCTCGAGAAATGGGTCGTTTTCTTGCGCGGAAGGAGCGTAGAAACCCCCTCAAAATGAGGATTATTTTTTATTATCGTTGAATTTATACGGCACCTATTTATCCAACTTTTTTGACTTTCTTATTTGCTTTAAATGGCGAACGACTGTTGAGTGGTTGTTCTTGAGTTCAACAGCAATTTAACGTGTGGTTTGTCGAGGATCGGCTTAAATTAAGGATTTCAAATGTTTGTTATCAACCGCAGTTGGGCGGCCTCGGCCGTCTTCATCTTCGAGGCTCTCATCACCATTGCGAAATTTCTTGAACCACCGTTGTGTCATACGTTCGTTAGTGGTTCCTGGGCCAAACGCATCACTGATATCACAAGCTGTCTCGGCAGCTTCTCGGCCTAGTTTGAACTGGAAAAAGAAAATCGTGCGGGTTTGAATTTTGTCCATGCTGTCGAAAAACCTGCAAAAATTGAATAGGAAAGAGATTAAGAACGATAACGAAAAACACGATTCGATAGAGCGAAAACCGCGCTTCAAAATTATATATAGCATATTGTCTATAGTTCTGGGATGATTTCATTATGGATTTCGTTTTTCGGACTTACTTCCTCATCTTCGGTGTTTTTTTCACTTCGTTTCGGCCGTATAATCCTTCGGCCTTCTTCAGGTGTATCTCGAACTCGGGAACTGTTTCTTTTTGGTGTTCGCACCAAATGGTTAGCCTTGACATAGTCAGTCTGTTTACCAAAGTCCCAACAAATGAGGCACTAATTGTAATTAGGGGCAAACTTGCTGCGGACCCTACCATACAAGAGCGCACGTGTGTACCATTGCCGAACATAATGGAAATGCTGACCTTCTGCATGGAATCATCCTACTTCAGAATGTGTTCTGAAATATATCGACAAGACGAAGGTCTGGCTATGGGTTCGCCGTTGTCACCGGTAATGGCGAATATATACATGGAATACTTAGAAGACATGGCATTAGGTTCAGCTCCCTTAAAGCCAACAATGTGGCTCAGATACGTTGATGACACCTTCATACTCTGGCCTCATCAGGAAGATGTCCATATACTACTGGGTCATGTGAACACAATACAACCGTCCATACATTTCACAATGGAGAAGGAAACAGATAACCAACTGGATATACTCATAACAATTTTCTGCTGTCTACTGTATGATATAAATCTTCTTTTTGGTTCCAATTTCCCCAGGTGTTTTTCTAGACTTTTCCTAGTTTTCCTGCGATTATTGGTATTATATTGACTTCCTAACGATCCGTATCTCTTTTCAGTTCTCTTGAATATTCCCCGTTGATCTTCAATCTGTGCTTAGCTGAAACGGCAAGACCTATCATTGTACAAGATTTTCGTCCTCGTTAACTACTATGACATGCGAATGTTTCCTAGAATATTTTGTACTTTTTCGTTTTCCCGTTCTCTTTTCAGTTCATGATTGTGCCATATGTTTGCGTATTCAAAATATAGTCGTTTGCAGTGTTCCTTAGTGTACCGTTTCCGTTACGGAGTAATATCTACTCTTGCATTCTTTTTAGGATTGCGTTTTTCATTCACTTGTTATGTGGTTAATTATTCCGTCACTTCATCAACATTTATTGTTTTCCGATGTTTTATCTATTTTGGCTTAATTTTCGGATTGAGGAAGTCAGCAAAGCATTGTTTTGGGCAGCTGTAAATAGCGATTCCGTTTCACCGTTCATATGTCCTTTTCTTGTGATTTTCTCTTTTAATTCTAATGCATCATCCATATAGCTCTTTCTCTATTTTGCTCGTGGTATTCTACTTTTTTTTGCTGCTTCTTGAAGTATTCATTTTGCTGTCGTGATCAGCCTTTTTTATCAGTGTCTTTTTTTTTATAATTCTTTCTTTGTTTCTTGCACATAATTTTCTATAATTCTTCGTTTCTTTTTCACGTAGAATCTGTTTGCATAATATTTTGGTTGCAGTTCATTGTGCATGTGTTGTATATTAGCACTGCCGGGGCTTCGCCGATTTACCTGAGCAAGATTATTATTATTATTATTATTATTATTATTAGTAGTAGTAGTAGTAGTAGTAGTAGTAGTAGTAGTAGTAGTAGTAGTATGGAATTAGATTTGTTTTAAAGAGAAATGCAATTCAAAGACAATATAGTTAAATGACGTTTTAGGAATTTAACTTGACTAGATTCTATAAACAATCGCAAGAAAGAAATTTTAGATAAATTAAAACCAATATGTTTTCAGAAAAAGACATGGGCGTTAACAATAATAATACCTAGATACGTAATACAGATGTCGGCTGATAGGATTCTTTGTGGACATGCAAATGACGTAATCACATTTAAGTAGTTTAATATATACACGGACGTATCAGTTAGTAAAGAGAGTTGAAAGGCAGTCGAGGAAGTCAGTCGAAAAAATTGAGAAGGCACCGTGGAAGCCGGTGAAGTTCATATCAATATGTGAAGTCAAAGCGTTGTAATCTCCGAAATGTTGGCACAGTGCGTGAATAAATGTGATATGAAATATAAGTTTGTGTGGTCTCATCTTTCGAAGAAACATGTTTATGAATTCGTCTCGACCGTAACTGTCATATTAAAGGTTTATCGTTATAAACGCAGGAAACTTGCCTGGCCTTCCACGGCGTCTTCTATCTAAGAGAAGAATAAAAAAATAAAAAAACATAGTAATAAAAATGGACAAGGCATAATCAGTTTCACATCAGAGAAAAAAATATTTACAGACTCTATCTATTATATAGACGTTGTTATTATACACAATCCTCCTCTTCTTCACCAAAGACCATTTGTCTAACTCTCCATCAATGGAACATTATCTACGTACGCGCTTAGTCCACAAAGTGTGAAAATAAAAAATAAAAAAATTAAAAAAAACGTTTACAAGTGTTTTTGATATAGATGTACATAGGAATACTTTGATAAGTATGTTTTAACTTAAATAGGGATGGTATAATAAACTTGTGGGGTCTGCGTTCGCGCCTGGCCCTCATAGAATGGAAATAGGCACAAACTTTAATAAATATTTTTCAGATCTATCTGCATAAGTATACTTTGATAATTATTATGTTTCAGTTTGAAGAAATATGGTATAATAAAATTATGGGGTGTTCGTTCGAACCTGACCTCCATAGAATGGAAATATGTCACAAAGTTTAACAAGGTTTTTAATATAGATCCATAGAATGTTGTGATAAGTGTTTCAGTGTGAACAAGTATAGTATAATAAATTATGGGGTTTATCTATTTTATTTTTATTTCATCATATTCTGCTTTGGATTTGATACCCCCAAATTCGAAGCTATCTCTTTACAACCCTTCCTTTTCATAACCTATCATACTTTCATAAGTCAGAGTCCATTTTCTGTAGGCTGTTTTTGAACCCAGTTAACGCCGGGTACTTTTTCTAGTATATATATATATATATATATATATATATATATATATATATATATATATATATATATAGAGAGAGAGAGAGAGAGAGAGAGAGAGAGAGAGTCATCTACATCATGTACTGGATGACTATATATATATATATATATATATATATATATATATATATATATATATATATATATATACTCGTCCACATACAGTACTGTTTCGCAGCTCATTATTAGGATCGAAACCCGATCACCTAAACGATAGTCGGAGCTTCTTACTGCTGCGCTATACGTTTGCGGGAGGTGAATTAACACATTTCCAAATACGTCAGCTCAATTTGTTTACACAACGAGCATCGCTTCATACGCTAATGTTAATTTGTATATAACTTCCCAAATGCTCAATCTAAGATAAGGGGCATTATAGTCTACACATACGGTACAGTTTCGCTAGACAAGCAACTTACTTAAGCAAGGATCGAAACCCGATCACCCAAATGACAGTCGGAGCTTCTAATCGTTGCGCTATGCGGCGGTGAATTAATAGTGTTTTTACATTGTCATATATATATATATGTATATATATATGTATATATATATATATATATATATATATATATATATATATATATATATATATATATATATATAGTTGTGTGTGTGTATGTTATTGCAGTTGTGTCTATCCTTAAGTATGTGTATGTAAATAGGTCATGCATGGGTAAGTAAGCGTGTTCCACTGTGCATGCTTATCCACTTGACACTGTCTCGCTTGTTAAAATCCTATTTCAGCTTTTCTACGTCCATGGACGCTGGCCTTGATTATTTAAGCGGTCGCTTTCCGATGATAACTGCAACAGCGATTAACACAGTTTGTTTTTAATCGACTTACAAAAATTACAGATTTATATTAGTGGGATTTTATAACTCTTCTAATCTCTCTACACCCCACTTCCCAGTATTCCATTTCCATTCCTCTCTCTCTCTCCACACACACACACACACACACACACACACACAAACACCCACGTACACACACAAACCCACATCTATATATCAATAAATGTGAAACTGTGTGTGAGGGCGCTTCTCAACCTATATAATCAACACATTTTTAATCTACAGACTTGAAATTTGTTATATGGGATACTCAGCCATATGGCAAATTTTTTGATTCGTTCTCATCCCAACAAATGGGCTGCTAATCGGTCAAAATGGAAAAATTGGTACGTGTAGTGCATGACAATTTTACCTGTTCTCAAATTGTTTCACATTACAGATTACTTTTGTTAAGATTAAATAGTTTGAAAACACCTTTTAACGATTGTGTCACGCTGGACAAATGTTTATCTGACGGTTCACAGTCTTTAAACTTTGGTTTCGATGTCAGCTTAAATAACATTTTTCTTTTTCACTTACAATAAGTAAACAATACTCGAAAGCACATATCTCAATTTCCGAATTAATTAAAATATATTTTACGACCGGGCAACGCCGAGCAGTCTGCTAGTATATATATATATATATATATATATATATATATATATATATATATATATATATATATATATATATATATATATATATATATAGCAACCCACCTATAAACTGTTTCGTCATACTCGTTTATAAAATCGATGATATCTTTCTGCACCTCTGTATGTCGGTCTGTCTAATTCTATATCTTTATCGGTCTTTTTTTTTCTCTTTCTTTCCTTCCTCTTCTACTACTACTACTACTTCTTCTTCTTCTTCTTCTCTCTCTCTCTCTCTTTCTCTCTCTGCATATATATATATATATGATTGTTAAGATGGATGAAATCCGACGATATGAAAAATAGAGTGGAGGTGGAATTCTATTTTTCATATATATATATATATATATATATATATATATATATATATATATATATATATATATAATGTAAAGATAGAGATATCTGTGTGTCTTTGCTTACTTGTTTGTATTTGATCATGTGTGTGCGTTCGTGGATCTCAGTAGGAATAGATCTATTAACACACACACACAAACACACAAACACACACACACACACACACACACACACACACATATATATATATATATATATATATATATATATATTGGTTTTCTATAAGTGAAATATATTCGTTTATGAAGCCCTTCTAGCGACAGATGCCTCGTTGGAGACTTCTCTAATTATGCCTATTATAAACGCAGAAAACTTGCCTGGCTTTCCGCGGCGTCTTCCATCTGAGAGAAGAATTAAAAAACAACAACATAATAACAAAACAAAAAAAAATGGACAAGGCATAATCACTTTCACATCAGAGAAAGTTCGATATTTTTTTTAGTAATAGCAACGAAGACTACCGAGGTGTTTTTTTTTCTTCGCACTTCGTTTTCTTACCTTTTTTTTATATTGATTCTTTTCTTTTTTTACTTCTATGTTTCTTTTTAAAATGTATATTTTTGTACTTTTTATCTCATACAGAACGGAATCGTTTTATATTTTTTATTATTTTTCTTTTCATTTAATCTTACTTTTTTTTTTAACTTTTATTTTTTTCGTGATTTTTTACATGATTATCTCCCCTGCTCATTGCTTAGCTCACTTCCAGATTTTTCCCGCTCTTTTGATACATATCTGTTATTAGTTTTATTTTATTTTACACTTTAAATTTACGATGGCTTCGTTTTATGTATGAATATGTACAATTATGTCTAAGCCGAAGTACTTGGAAAACCTTTAAATACACGCATTAATATATACAAATACACACATTTATATAGTAAAACCTACGCGCACATATAATTTTTTTCGTCTGCCTCCTCATATACATATATGCATGTATTCTCACGTAAATGTATATATATCTCAATTATATATTTAAACACATTACTTATACGATATATACATGTTAAATAATAATAATAATAATAATAATAATAATAATAATAATAATAATAATAATAATAATAAAAGAAAAAGTGAGCAAATACACAGAGCAATCTAGAGAGCTGAAAGGAATATGGATGATGAAGAAAATAAAGATAATACCTATATTAGTAGCAGACCTAGGAGCAATACCTATAAACTTTGCAAAAGGAATGGGAGAAATTGGAATAAGAGGAATGACTGGAAAAATACAAGGAATAACAATAATGAAGGCAGCTAAAATATTAAGGGAAACCATTGAGTGCGGAAACTAATACAGGTCGGCTGCAGCGGCTAAAAATGAAGGGTTACATGGAAACAAGAACATTGAAGCTGCACATCTAAAAGTCCGCTATCCCATCCCCCCCATTGCCTCATCATCAAACTCCCTCCCCTTAAAAAAGGGTGATGCCAAATAGCCGAGAAGGGTCAAGGAGGATTGAAAGACGAAAGAGAGAGCGCTGACGAGATCTCTGCTGGACAAGTACGACAAGAACTTGGGACTTGGGGAGGCTTAAATACCAGTGGAGACCAATGGCTGCTGTCAGTGAGAAATCAATGGAACGCGGCTGTTGTGATAATGTAAAATCATTTGAAAATGTTATCGAAAGGGGTGGAGAATACTTGAAATCTGAGGAGACTTGCTGTCACTCAGCTTCCAGGGAACGCCAGAAGCTGGTTTCAAGGAGAGATTTTTGATAACCTTTATGAAAGCTCCTTGTGAACCAATAATAATAATAATAATAATAATAATAATAATAATAATAATAATAATAATATACATAAGTTTTAGAAAGCCAATACAGCGCAAACAAGTATTAGTTTAAAAATCGAACTTTCGATGATCATATATATATGATTGAAATATATATAGCACGAAAATATAAGAGTGAGGTGGAGGGAAGTACAACTGCTTGTTCTCTTAAAAAATAGAGAATGTGAATTTATATATATATATATATATATATATATATATATATATATATATATATATATATATATATATATATATATATATAATCCCCGAAACAATGGTCCTGGATATGACCTTAAACTATATCCGATGGTTTGCGGGCTTTGGAGAGTGTTGAGCCACACTTTAATTGCCATTGCTCCCAGGTCCACTCTGACCCAGAGTGGTAGTATCTGTTGGGGTCCCAACTATGGGTTAAATAGAAACCGACTAGAAAAAAAAAATATTCTATTAAAAAAATGTTTCTCAAAAATAGCTTGATTCGGCATTAAATAACCTGAAAAGGGTTGATATGCCGTTAAACAAAAACAACCAACCAACCAACCTGAAACAGTGTTTCGTGGTAAACAACTGATGATCTCTTAAATTACCATTAGTACTATAGTGAATTCGAGAGAACAAGTTGATACAGTGATTGAAGGTTATCAAATGACTTATTGACTAAATAGTTTTCTAACGAATGATAAAAACTAAGAATTAAATGTTTTTATAGTTTTAAAGGTTTAAAAACTTATAAAGACTATATATATATTTGCACTGTTTAGTTTTTAAACCCCCGAAACTGTGTTTAATGTGAAACAATTGCTGATCCCTGAAAACGTACAACTAGTGCGAGTTCGGGAAATTAGGTTGGTGCAGCTATTGTAGGAGATGCAATGACTCACTGTCTAAATAATTTTTTAACGGAGCGCTAAAAATTAATCTTTTATAATTTTTATATAGGTTTTAAGGTTAAAAACTTCCAAGAATATATATACATCCTAATGAGTGTCCAATGGGGGTGGAAACTGTTTAACGCCAAACATGGTATACAAATGTGAAGTTATAACAAATAATGAAACTAAAGTATACCTAGGGAGCACAGGAACTTGCTTTAAGGACAGATATCGTAATCACCTAGCATCGTTTAAAAATGAAACTGAGAAAGAAAAGAACACCACAAATAACGAAAACAACAACAATGTAAATAAAATGAAAACAACCGTAGAAAGGGTCACAACAATTGTGACAACCACAACTACTATAACGAAAATAGAAACAGAACCAATAGTAATAACGAAGACAACCGGATAAAAAACAAAGAAAAACTCAACCACTCTAGCAGTATGGATTAAGGAATTAAAGGAAAATAAAACTGAATATAAATTAAGATGGTCAATAATTGATAAGAGGGAAAAATATAAACCTAGCAAATCGAAAAGATGCAGTCTATGTATATTAGAATCTTACCATATATTAATAGCAAAAGAAATATTATTAAACAAACGACTAGATGTAATCCACGGGTGTTTGCATAGAAACAGATATTTAATTTCACGAACTGGAGCAGATTAGGAAGAAACAAAATAGTAAAAACGAAACGTATATTATAAGGAAAAAGATGCAAGGAAGATAATCCTAAATATAAAAAATGATACCATGAGAGTGACCTCCCTTTTAAACAGAAGGATCAGGTAATAATACGAATTCAAACACCAAGCAAAAAAAGAACATTAACATAAACACGCATAAATATAAAAATAAAATTATATAAAATTATATGATAATTGCGAAAGGAAAAAAATACGAAACTACGGGTTAAAACGGAAAACTATCTTCACATAAAACCAAAAGATGGAGGATCTCAGGAGGCATGGCGTTGGAAATCTTTTTACCAAATACGATGTTCAGCATATTAAAAATATACCTTTTGTTGTAAAAATCCCATGGATAAAAATCTGAAGAAGTTGATGTGGACAGGATATTTTTTATGGAAACATAAATCGTAAAATTGCCTACTCATCAATAAAACAGCTGTAATGGAAAAAAATCCAGGAAATAAATGAAGGTTATAAAAAGAAAACGTGAATCTTT
>NC_136490.1:28517075-28549575 GCF_053919585.1 Euprymna scolopes | reverse complement strand
AGATTAAAATTTTGGGTGAATCAGAAAAATAGGCTACATGAAGTCGGCAGCAAACAATGTCAGATAAAAAAAGAGTATTTTTGCATGAAATAATAAATAAAATGTTATTGTACCTATTTACGAGCCTCTCCACGAGGGCGAAGTTAAACACAAAGTCAGTTTTTAATGTTGATAAAATCCAGCTAACCCAAAAGGAACACTCTGGATTGCAATAAAATTTGACTCAACCTAGAACGATTTTTTCTAATAATCTTGAGAGAAAATGCTTTAAATTAATCATGCTTACATGTTTAAGTAATAATTAATTGGTTGGTTGGCTGTTTTTGTTTTACGGCATATCAACCCTTTCCGGGTTATTTAATGCCGAATCCGAAAATTTGGAAGAAAATTTTTTTTAATAGAATATATTTGTTGTTTTCACGTTGGTTTCTATTTAACCCATAGGTGGGACCCTAATAGGTACTACCACTCCGGGTCAGAGTGGACCTGGGAGCAATGCTAATTAAAAGGTGGCTCCACTCTCCCCAAAGCCCACAAGCTGGGGCCTCACCACTGGATATAGTTTAAGGTCATATCCAGGACCCCCATTGAGGGACTTTTACCCTCTGCAGGGGGGCAGTCGGCGTTCTAATACCCCACAGACAGGGCGAAGTAATAATTAATCATTCTAACATGTTTAAGTAAGTTTCAAAAGAAATGCCTCCTATTTTTTTGCGCGTATGAATCAAGCGGCGTTCCAAATTGCATTTAGTGCCTGAAACTTTTATCTCTCTGATGCAGATGTTGACAATGTGAAAAACTAAGTAAGCAACTGCTGTCATAGATGTGCCTCAAAAGTATAGCAGGGATATTTAATTCCTCTATGAAAAACAATTGAATCGTTTAACATTCACTAAAACCTGTTGAACGTTTACAAAGGCAATGCAGTTGTAATCAGTACACTTAGGAGAAGGGTCCTTTGATTTCAAAGTGGCAATAAAGACCTGAGTGACTATGCCAATTCCTGATTTTATAGACTGAAGCATCAAAAAAGGCTCGTATATATATATATATACTAGCAAAAGTACCCGTCCTTGACTGTGTTCAAAAACAGCCTACAGAAAATAGACTCTGATTTATGAAAGTATGATAGGTTATGAAAAGGAAGGGTTGTAAAGAGATAGCTTCGAATTTGGAGGTATCAAAACCAAAGCAAAATATGATGAAATTAAAAATAAAATAGATAAACCCCATAATTTATTATACTATACCTCTTCACACTGAAACACTTATCACAATATTCTGTGGAGCTATATTAAAAAACTTTGTTAAACTTTGTGACATATTTCCATTCTATGGAGGTCAGGTGCGAACGAACACCCCAAAATTTTATTATACCATATTTCTTCAAACTGAAACATAATTATCAAAGTATACTTACGCAGATAGATCTGAAAAATCCTTATTAAGTTTTGCGCCTATTTCCATTCTATGGAGGCCAGTCGCGAACGCAGACCCCACAATTTTATCATACCATCCCTATTTAAGTTAAAACATACTTATCAAAGTATTATTATGTACATCTATATCAAAAACACTTGTAAACGATTTTTTTTAACTTACAAATTTATTTCCATACTTTGTGGACCAGGCGCGAACGCAGACCCCACAATTTTTATGAACCACAGTTCTGCAGGATCAAACATGCCAATTCTTGTGTCTCGATACATCTTCTATCATTATATGTAATCAATCTTTTAAAATAGTAAACCATATAGGAGCCTATTCGTGACAACACACACACACAGATATTCAGCTTTATATATATATATATATATATATATATATATATATATATATATATATATATATATATATATACGAGGTGCATTCAATAATTTTCTAAACTTTTTTCGTATGGGCGCTTTTATTGATAATACACATATGCAACTCTAGTCCTCTTCGAAGTAATCTCCTCCGGCTGCAATGCATTTGTTGCACTTTCAAGGTATTCTAAATTTCCTGGTTTGGTTTAGTAGTTTTGCTCTCTCGGCCAATCCCAAAGAAAAAAATGTCGTAGTGCGTAAAGTCAGGACTTCTAGTCGGCCATTTGTGCAAATCGCGACGACTTATCCATTTTACAGGGAATGTGCATTCAGCCATTCACAAACAACAATAACAAAAAGTTGAGGTACCTCATTATGTTGAGAGATGATATTTGGCCAATCATTAGGTTTCGGCCAATATTGAAGATTTGATTTTTATGCAAGATGGAATCGTTTACCTCTCTTCATGAAGTTATGACTACCATTATGCATGAGTTTCTTGTGAAATTAGTTGATGTGATTCCTGGTCGACTTGAAAAGCTGATGGCGAATAGAAGGCATCCATATTGAATTTTAAATAAAAGTTCATGCATTTAACTTTCTTCTCATATTCATTAATTGTGTATTTTATGTTTCAAAAATAATTTGTATGTATTGTAAAATAGGGAGTTACTTTTCAATCACCATATATATATATATATATATATATATATATATAAGTTAGTCACAGACTATTACGCTGTATCACACCGTTTCAGTGTGACTAGACTAGCACCTCTTTCTAGTGAGGGGTCGAACCTTAAACCATCTTGATATTTGTCAACTTTACCCATTGTATATCATGTTTCAAAAATAAATTGTTTGTATTGTAAAATAGGGAGTTACTTTTCATTCACAAATATATATATATATATATATATATATATATATAATGCATGTATGTATGTATAAA
This sequence comes from Euprymna scolopes, assembly GCF_053919585.1. Taxonomy (NCBI): domain Eukaryota; kingdom Metazoa; phylum Mollusca; class Cephalopoda; order Sepiida; family Sepiolidae; genus Euprymna; species Euprymna scolopes. Next base: position 28,546,818 of record NC_136490.1, on the reverse strand, counting down.
ACATTATGAATCTATAAGGAAGGTATACAGAATTTTAATTATCCGACAAGAAGTGCAAACAAACAAGAAAAGTCTTATTCTATGGAGTTTCAAGAAATGAAATTTTTCTCATCAGAGGAAAGTAATTTGTAAAATATACAGTAAACTTTGCAGGTTTATGCTATAAAGGAAACAACAAATATGAAATTAATCATACTTGCATCAAAAAAGTTTGTTAACAGTTAGTGACAGTTTATAGGGATTCAATGAGATTAAGAAAGGGGAAACGGCAAAAAAGGGAGAAAAAATATGGTAAAAACCCAATGAGAAAGATAGTAAAATCCAGAATTGGGTAAATCCGAAATAAGTCCATTGAAAATCCATTGGAAATCTATGAGAAAAAAGGGAATGGGAAATTATATAACAACAAGAAAAACAGAGACTGTCGAAAAAAAAGGGGTATAGAGATATCACAACAAAACCTGTATGCAAATATGTAGCCAATAATGTTTGTATAAATAACAAAAACATAATCTAATAAAGTTCTGCTAGTAATTATGAAACTTTTGATAAGCACTGGTGTTTCATTGAATTTACATCAGAAATACAATTAATGTGTGTGTATATATATATATATATATATATATATATATATATATATATATGTGTGTGTGTGTGTGTGTGTGTTTAGTAAAATATTATTTTCTAATCATATCTCACTCTTTCCCATGTCACAGACGATGATGAACCGAACACTGATGCAGAAGAGTTATTTCCTCAAAATGAAAACCTGAAGGAAGCTCAGTGGTTATTAAAAGGTCTCCTTAATTGGACTGAGATATTGGATACTGTTTTGTCATCAGAGTCTGTGACCAGGATTGCCCAGAGAATCAACCATGTGAAGGATGTGATGGTTGACAAGCGAACAGCAAAGTTGTAGAGTCAATACCTTGATATGGTGATTATCTTGCAGTTGCTTATCAAGAGAGAGTGCACCAGGAACTGGGAATTGCACCTTGACGCTGTAAGGAAAATGCTGCCAATATTCGCTGCAGCATTTTTCACATCCTATATGCAAAGTCGACCTACTTGCACTTGCAGCAAATGGAGCGGCTTTCGAAAAGCCATCCTGAAGTGTACCAGAAATTTTCTGAAGGATTCCATGTGATTAAACGAAGTTATCGCTACTGGGCTGGCTTGTCGACAGATTTGGTTCTTGAACAGGTGCTAATAATAAGCCAGAAGGCGTCTTACATATGGCAGAGGATTGATGAAATTCAACGATTGGTTTTGGACGCTATTATTGCCAGCGTGCGCTGAAATCAAGTTTACAATCCAGGAACTAGCAGGCATACGTTATGGCAGTAGTGACAAGCACAAAGAGACTGCTTCAACAAGAAAAGTAAGGGATACATTGCGTTTCTCCAGACAAATGATCCTTTCATGGAATATCCGTCCATCGGCAGTATTTCAAATGGAGTATCTGAAGACAAAAGGGTGAGTGTGGGCAGACCAAACTCTGTATGTAAGACAATTATAGCTTTAATGGTTGGAGAAAATGTTCATCAGTGCACTTTTAAAAGAGGATAAGGCAGTTACACTTTGTTCAAAACTTTTTCTCAGCAAAGATGAAGCGTTTGAGACTGATCCACAATTCCTATTCCAGAACCTGCGTGTGTTATCTACCAAGGAAGCCTCAACTCAGCATCAGCAAGAACATTTCCAGTATGAGCTTTGTGGTGACCCACCTGCACTTCTTGATCATTATGGACTACCACGAGCGGCAAAAATAAAAACGGCGTTGACAGACGCAATATGGGAACTGACTTCCCCTGTACAATCAGGTTTACAGTCTTCAGATCCAGAGTATCTCTTAGATGGTGGAACACTACTTCAACTCGTTCCATGGCAAAAAGATCACACATTTGATGAGATCTGTGCCCAATACTGCAGATATATCACAACTATATATGGAAAAGTATGCACTGTCCTTGATGGGTATAAAAGTGGTTCATCCATTATAGACGTGACTCACCAACGCCGAACAGGGGGTTCTGTTAGTTTTTTATGTGCCAGTGATCCCTTTAAATGGTGTTCAAATTAACCAAGCTGTCTTCCTTGCTAATCAACAAAACAAGAAACTGTTAATCAACTTGCTAGGAAAGAGTATGGAGAATACAGGATGTAAAGTAGTCCATGCATCTCAAGAGGCTGGCGTATTCATTTTAAAGACTGCTATAGAACTGGAACAGACAGGAGAAGCCATTTTGATAATAGAAGGCACTGACCTATGGGTCTGTCTATGTTATCATGTCAATAGAGATGATGGTTAGAACATCTTCTTCATGCCACAAACAAAAGCTTATGCAAAAAGTGTGAAAGTTTGGAACGTCCAAGAGATAAAGAAATATTTAGGAGATGTGATCTGTTCCAACGTTATTTTCATCCATGCACTACTGTGTTGTGCTTCTACATCCTATGTCCATAGCATTGAGAAAAACTGATTTCTAAAATTATATATATATATATATATATATATATATATATTTCTGCAGAAATATATTTACATATTATATATCAATCCTTGTATAAGAAGCTCAATGTAATTACAGAGCAATATAGAGAATAAATAACAAAAAGTTATATTCCAAAATTCATGATTTTGACCATCTTATAATTTATTCCTTTAATTCAGGTTATTTATACAATTCTTTTCAAGGGTTTAAGGAATTGTAAAAGTCAACTGAATTAAAGAAATAAATTATAAGATGGTCAACATCATGAATTTCGGAATATAACCTTTTGTTATTTATTCTCTCTCTCTATCTCTCTCTTTCTATTTCTCTCTCTCTCTCTCTCTCTCCACACACACACACACACACATATATATATATATATATATATATATATATATATATATATATATTATGATATAAAAATGTATATGGCAATTAAGCTACAAAGAATTTTCCGGGGAAATTTTGGAGTAGCAAAATTTACATATATTTAAGAACTTTTCACGATTTATGCGACTTTTTTCAATTTGTCAATGACCATCCCTCTTAAAAAAGCCCGCATAAATCGGGCGAAACGTTGAGCGTTCAGGTCCTTCCACTCCAATCTATTTTTCACACACACACACATATATATACATATATATATATATATATATATATATATATATATATATATATAGAGAGAGAGAGAGAGAGAGAGAGAGAGAGAGACAGACAGACAGACAGACAGAAAGACAGAGAGAGAGAGACAGAGAGAGAGAGACAGAGAGACAGAGAGAGCATATTTACTATTGAGTATACATATTCATAATTTTATAATGTCGATAAAATATTGTCTGCATATATAGTTTTAATATTCAACATACATATATTATTTACACACACATAAGTGTATTCATACAAACACATGTATACATAAACACCCACCAACACACACACGCATATATATATATATATATATATATATATATATATATATATATATATATATATATATATATATATGTGTGTGTGTGTGAGTTGGTGTATAGTTTATGCATTAATAAATACATTTATACACACACATATATATATATAGTCTATATAGAAATGTGCAGGTGTGTGCGTAGGTATGCTTCAGCATATTTAACCTCGCACACACATTATATATATATATATATATATATATATATATATATATATATATATATATATATATATATATATATATATATGAAAGCGACGAATATTTCAATGTTGATCCTATTCATTCATTCGCTCTCCGCCTCGTCCTTTGGGATCTTTCCCAAGACTTGGAGAAAACCCATTTATTTCGTCTCAACCCTCGGCCCCTCCTCCATCTCTATCCTCTTACCCGCCAACCATCGCTATTTTTACTTTGCGACTACTCCTCTTCCTCCTCCTCTGCCTCTAACCCGCCATTTACTTCCCGACATGCCATTCTGAAAATGGCGACCGCAGTAGATGACAATGAAAAAAAGTAAAACTATAAAATAAAAATAGATAAAACCAAGCCAAAACAAAAAAAAAAAAAAAATGCCAGCGTTTGCCCTTTTCCTATCTTTCCGCCATTTACTTAACTAACACCTACTCTGTCCGCTACCCCGCCCTCCTCCCCTGAATTATATTAACTAGAATATTCGAAAAAAAGACGACTTGGATGAGAAAGGAACAGTTTTGTTTTTGTCAATTTATATACATTTTTTACATTCTTTATTTCGTATCTTTTTTATCTTTATTCGACCTTTCTATCAAAGCCATCTTACACGTCTGCTTTCCACGTTATTGCAATACATTTTTTTTTTATATTTGTCTAATTTTTGAGTTGTTTTTAATTCTTTTTACTCTTTTTATTTAGCATTTATTGTGTTTTTCGCATATATATATATATATATATATATATATATATACATATATATATACACACATATATATACATACATATATATATATATACATACATATATGATATATAAAAATGCGAAACTACAGTATATATACATATATATATATACATATACATATATATATATACATGTATATATATATATATATATATATATATATATATATATATATATATATATATATATATATATATACTGTAGTTTCGCATTTTTATATATTATTTGATTCTATACATGTTTTTTCCTCAACCAAAAACATAATTCTTCAAATTCATTACGTATTTCTTTATACTTTTTATTCATTTTCCTGAATCATTCATTCCAATTGTTAAATAATCGCCGTGTTCCACAGTTCGTGTGACCGTTACTACCAATTACTCCCTATTTGAGAGCGTGGACCCGTCTTAATATGAACAAGTATTATTATATGCTAGCAGCCGCCTAGCGTTGCCAGGTCATAAAATAAAATGAAACTCGCGTGATTATTAAAGAGAGCTCAATGCAGGACAGATCTGGTATATACTCTGTTTATTATACAAATATTATTGGTTACATATGTGCATACATATTTCAGTGGAATCCCAATCCAGGGGCAACACTTCATCAGACTAAAGAAGAGTTTATATTGTAATGGGTGTCAAGACCACATTGGTTTTTATAAGATATTTGGGTGCGATCTACAATCCGGGGTAAATTGGAGTGTATGTTTGTGAATGTGAGCAGTGCTTTTTTTTATTTTAGGGATGCTGTTTCCCGTGTTTAAACTGCAATTGGTGAATCTATTTTCTTTTGGACAAGTGTTAATTTTTTTTTATCTCTCGATTTTTTTAAAAAAAATTTTATGGTTCATTTGTTTTTAGTTTTCTAGCTTTCAGAGTAGGGATAGGGAGAGAAGTACCGTTTCGTACGGTTAAGCTGTTGATAGTTGGGAGGTGTTAGAATTCTATTAGTCTGGCAGCTACTTTTCTGGCTTTAATCTAAAGTACTTTTGGCCAAAATCAAAGTTTAGTATCTGTTCTTCAGATGCTGCACTTCCATTTCTTGTTCTCTTTCGGTGGAGGAGCAGTCCTTCACGACTGAGAAAATTTTGATTTTTGTACCTTTTCTCCACGTTAACAAAAGACCCTGGTGTCTAACTCTGTACCGTGGCGAGGCATTGTAAATAAGTACTATATATATGCTAGGTAGCCTTTATTGTCCTTTCTTTATTGTAGGCGACTTCCTATTAATAAGTGTTTTTTTTTTCGTTTTGTTTTTATTTTTTACTTTTTATTTAGCACTATTTTTCATTCGTTCCTTTCTTTTTACTTGTTCGGGTTCTTTATTTATATACTTATTTGTTTGTTTATACATCAGATATACGTTCTTAAGGTTGGCTCAGTAGTTATTTTAAATGAATATATGAGCCTATTAATGGGAATTAAATAAATGTGATGTATTGGTAGTTATAGTTTTCCCTATACAGTGATGTTCGAGGTAATTATCGTGGTAAAGATATATATATATATATATATATATATATATATATATATATATATATATATATATATAAGAGAGAAAGAAAATTAACACACCTGTAAGTTGAACTTTACAATCAAGATTTATTGTTCGACTGAATACTCCCAAAAAAAATTTACAAAGTCCTTATTCCGTGGAGTTTAAAAGAATTATATTCTTGTTATTCTTCTCATCAGAGGACATAAAGAAATCAGCAAATTATATTTGTAGCAATGCTAGAATTTATTGTTAAAGCATTAAGTGAAACCGCAAACTAGAAAATTCTAGCATTGCTACAAATATAATTTGCTGATTTCTTTATGTCCTCTGGTGAGATGAATGACAAGAATAGCATTCTTTGAAACTCCACGGAATAAGGACTTTGTGAATTCTTTTTTGCAGTCTAACAATAAATTTTGATTGTAAAGTTCAACTTACAGTTTTAATTTTCTTTCTATTATAATAAGCCCTACTCTCTATTGCGTATTGATTTTTTTAATTCGGTTGGGATTAAAGTTTCTATATATAAATACTGTTATTTATATTAGATTGAAGTTTACCATTGCGTATATCCGGTAAACACTACACCCCTTTGTTTTCATTAATATATATATATATATATATATATATATATATATATATATGTATGTATATATATAGTCTTTGAAGTTTTTAACCTTTAAAACTATACAAAAAAATATTTTTTATCATTCGTTAGAAAACCATCTAGTCAGTAAGTCATTTAATCACCTGCAATCACTGCATCAACTCGCTCTCGAATTTACTATAGTACTAATAATTTATTTTTAAGGGATCATCAGTTGTTTACCATGAAACATTGTTTCGGGGATTTAATATATATATATATATATATATATATATATATATATATATATATATACTGATTTTCGATGATGATCATTTTTTTATTTTTCTTCGGGTAGTTAATTTTTTTCTCGAATACTATAATATGTATATATTTGAAACGTTAATATGCTTAGTTCTAGGGGTTGGATATTTAGACTATGTAAATGTAAATGAGTGCATATGTTTATTCATCTTTGTAGAGTGTTCAGTTTATTTAGTTCCCTGGTTAGAGTGTTAAGTTACCATTTGGGGTTAGTTGTATGGTTGGTTTCCTAATGTATTTTTTTTTTTATAATAATGCCTGTAGGTATATATCATGTTTGATATGGACGTCCCGGCGCGTATAGAAACCCCCCGATATCATTATACCATCTGTAGACAGAACAGATACTGCCCTTGGGTCCTAGCCAGAAGAAAGAGAAAATATATTTTAGTTTCTCTAACGGCCCAATAGCGACACCATTTTTATTTATTATTTTTTTTTACATTTTGTCTTTGGCGATCAGGAGATCCCATTTATTTAAAAATAGGATAGAAGGTGATAACATGCTACGAACATCAAATTAGCATATCTATGTACTAATTTAATGTTCGTCGTGTGTTATCATCGTCTATCCTTCTTTTTAATAAATAAAATCTCCCGATCAGATAAGTTATAATCTAGAAACCGTTACACACGTACGTATGTACGTACGTATGTTAAAGGTACTTTGGTATTAACATGTAGATATGACGTCATCGTAATTGCAGTTTCTCAGTAGATTAAATGGTAATGAGTTTATTATTCTCTTACAGTTGAATGGGGAAAACAGTAAAGATACTTTGTATTTCCTCCACGTCAAATATGCAAGAAATAGAAAAGAAAATATAGACATTATATATATATATATATATATATATATATTTATTTATATATATATATGTATATGTGTATATATATGTATATATATGTATATATATATATGTATATATATATGTATATATATGTATATATATGCATATATATGTATATATACATATATGTATATGTATATATATATATATATATATATATATATATATATATATATATATATATATAGAATAAAGGACAAAAGTTATATTCAAAAATTCATGGTGTTGAACATCTTATAATTTATTCCCTTAATTCAGTTGATTATTCAATTCTTGACGGTATTTATTTCGTAGCGTAAAGTCAATCACTTAATTATTATATCAATCAGTGAATCTATTATGCCCTTAACCCATCAGAAGAAATAGCAACAATCAATCCGTAAAAAGGAATTGAAGTGTGATTTGACATGATTAAAATCCAAAAATTGGAAGAGAAGCTGCAAAATACCTTTTGAATATTGTCATTTATTCTTTATATTGCTCTGTAATTGCATTGAGCTCCTTAAATAAGGATTGATATATATTATAAGAAAATATATTTATGCATGAATATATAAATGTTTAGGGTTTTTAGGCTGCAAACGTTAAATTAAAATCACAGAGAAAACATTTTTCATATACAAATATGTAGTTTATCCCAAAGATAAATGTTGGAATTTGCAACTGATAGTTGCCAAATCTGTAGTCATTGTTGTCAATTTAAAACTCGTTGCCTAAAATAACCCACTTTATATTCATATTTAAACTAAAAAAATATTATTATGAATTTTATTATGACACAAAACTCGATATTGTAGAATTCGCGCTGTTACATAATATTTTAATATTATCATACACTTTAGAAAATGTCAGGAGCATATTTTTACTAATATATTTAAAAGCAGGTTTTATGAATTCATGAAAATCGTGTCCCCATATTTGTCGAGGTTTACTTAATATTAACAGCCTAGCAGGTTCTGTTGAAATTCTACGGAAAGAGAAGTGGCTTGTTACTTTTAATGCATATAAAACCAAGCTTTTACTTTACATCATGAACGCTCTGATCCCCATCTAGCATCAACTGAAATGAATGGCTCTCTTCTTGGGGAGGCTTCATATTTTGACAAGCTTCTGCGCTTGACCTTTACTCCTGATCTGAAATGGAACACATAGATCGAATCCGTTGCCAAGGCCGCTGGAAAAATGGTGGAATCCTTCTATCTATCCAGTAGATATGTTACTGCTAATGCAATTCTCTATCTATATAAGAGCCAGGTACGTCCAAGGATGGAATACTGTTGGCACATCTGGACAGGAGCTGCTAGAAAGGACTTATTCTGCCTTGATGGAATTCAAAATAGACTTCGTAGCCTTGTGGGGGATGTCCTTTTTTCTTCGCTGAAACCTCTTTCTCACAGAAGAGATGTCGCGAGTTTGTTTCTGCTTTATCGTTATTTTCATTGCAAGTGCTCGACTGAGCTCCAATCTATGGTTCCCCCTCGCCGAACTTTCATAAGAAAGACCCGTCTAGCAGAAAACACTATCAATAATTCCCTCCCACTCTTTATCTGTGCCTAAACCTAAACATAGATTCCATGAGCAAGACTTCTTTCTTAGAACTGCACGCCTATGGAATTGTCTAACGTTTTCCTGCTTTCCGGCTGACAACAATATGCTTGTCTTCAAGTCTAACGTAAACAAGTTTTTGATGAGCCGTTCCACTTAAGTTAACAAATTTACCGAATTTCCGTTACTAACGATTACTATATTGTCCAATTGTCTAATGTACACTCTTTAACCCTTTTCCTCGAGTGGTTTCTTGGCCTTGATAAGTGGTGATACCTATGTAAAAAAAATATGAAATCAACAAACATGTTATTTTTGATAACATATATTGATAAAGCTAATGTTTTTAGGGTAGCGGAAAAAAATTAGTTCTTTTGGACAGAAAAACTAATAACACGCAGGAAATATGAGTATATTACCATTACTATGAAAATAATGCGCAAGATAGAACTCACCAATTTAGATAAATAAGTACAATTAATACTCAGAAAGTAGTATTGTGCTATCTATCTCTTAATAAAATCACATTGTAAGAGAACTTCTTTTATTTACACCTTCGGTCCCACGCCTTTTGGCAAACAATGTTCTTTTTATTTGTTCTTTCGGATATTCTCTTTCTACGTAAGGTTTCCTGACTCCTTTCTTCGGTGAAATTTCTATGAACCTCGTTATCACACTATTACAAACATTATATAATATTACAATGATCATTGAAAACGAAGCAAGATCAAAGAAAGGTTACTCTCATGTTCTTGTCCAAGGTTGTCAGATTGACATTTTTAACGTCAAATATCTCAATGCCGTTTGCGTATGGACTAACTAAAGAAGAAACAAGAAGAATACTATATACATAAATAAAAATTATTTATAATTCATAATTACAAACGTGGGGCGCCTGGCTTTGACCGGTCGTAAAATACGCTCAAATATGTTATTTTAATTTGTCTAGACTTCGTAAACATTATTATACAGTCGTGATTTCAAAAGTAAAATAAAAAGTAATTATGTGCTATCAGCAAGAATCGAAACCCAAACTGTAGCACCGAAAACTGGTGCTGTTACCACTGTACCAACATGACAGCCATATGCAACGATAAAAAATAAACTAAGATGAACATGCATCACGTATAAGTCTTTTTGATTCCTTACAAACTATTTTCATCGGCCAAAGACCCATTAAAGAATGGCCAATAAAAAAATCCAATCATCTGAGGCCCCTAGCGCCGCTCTGCGATTTTTAGTCTCGGAAGAGATAGAGTTTGAAAATATGGAGACACACAGACAGACAGACAGACGTAGTGAGTTTTATAAATTATATTTCGGCTCTATAAGAAGTGAGTTCATTAAAGTTGAGCACTGTCTGGAAAATAAAAGCCGGTCGGCTGGCTATGTGCAAGGTCGCGTTTCCGGTCGATCGATCACTTTACATCTTCTAAATAATGTTAAGCCTGTACTTGATTTTATAAATCAGAAATTTCCTTAAATTCTCGTGTCGGTTTACGGTGGCCTACTGGTAACGTTCTTTGCTAATAGAGTAAAAGGTGGCTTCGTGGCGGGTGCTCGAAACCTTCGGCCAGTGGCAGTTTTCACTTCTTGCACTCATAATTGCGAAGGCATCATACACTAGTGTCTATATATATATATATATATATATATATATATATATATATATATATATATATATATATATATATATATATATAGTAAGTTATAAAATTTATATGGGGATTATGGTGTAGCTTAATCGCCATATAAATTTCATAACTTACTATATACATATTTTATAACTTCCTACCTAGCTCTACCTGCGTATTGAGCACTGTTGAAGTAAATACTTAAAGTTTACGCATAAATTTATACTTTCGTATATTAATTTATGTGATTAAATGAAGTAGTTATATATATATATATATATATATATATATATATATATATATATATATTCATTGCCTGAAAGTACTTCTTTTAAACTCCTAGGCCTAACGTTTACAGGGAATATGAACTGGAATAGATACATTGAGAGCATTGCCAAGGCTGCTGCAAGGAACGTTGGCTCCCTCTACCGTGCTAGAAAACTACTTACGCCTGACAGTATCCTATACCTCTATAAGGCAACTATTCGCCCATGTATGGAGTACTGTTGTCACATCTGGGCTGGTGCATCTGCTGCTTGTCTCTCGCTCCTGGACAGGGTTCAAAAGAAAGTCGCCAACCTGATAGGTCCTGAACTGTCATCTAGGCTTCAGCCTCTGTCCCATCGACGAGATGTTGCATCCCTCTGCCTGTTCTACAAATACTTTAATGGTGAATGCTCTTACGAACTGCAAACACTTGTACCTCCCCGACGTAACTACCCCCGACAAACCCGACAAGCTACTAAGTCTCATCCCTTTACAGTAGAGATCCCTAGGTACAAGAAAGCCTTTTACTCCAATAGTTTCTTCCCCAGAACTGCGGGTCTTTGGAACTCCCTTCCGGGATTCTGCTTTCCCAACTGCAATGATATGCAGAAGTTCAAGTGTAATGTTAATAAACATCTTTCTACTAATCTCCCTTCATAATGATCCCGCTAATTAAGTCCCTAATAGTAGCCCCCTGCTTCAAAGTGGCACTGTGCCTTGTTTGGGGTGAAAATTGAATAAATGTGTGTGTGTGTTTGTTTTAAATTGTTACCATCGATAGGAGACGATGTACCATTTTCTCAGTCTTGGCATAACTCGACCGAGGATTGAACTCAGCTCTCTCGACCCAATAACAAACAAATAGAGATAAAATTGCTAACACAATATTTTAGAACAAAAAAGAACTTTTCTTATTGTTAACAAAATACATTTATTTAAAAAAACAAGGAAATACAAAAATAATCAATTATATAACTAAAAAAGTACGTTACTTATAATCAAGCAGTGTTTTAACAAATTCTAGAAATCTTAAAATAAAATTCTCAAAGTATTTGAGCGATTTTAAAATGGCAAATGGGTCAGCCGTTTGCACAAAAATGGACGTCAGAAAAAAGAAAAAAGTCGTCTATTCTGGCATTTGATTTATGTTTTTAAATTCCTTCAAACAAGAGGGAAGCAAATGTCGTCAAACGAAATGTATTATTACAATTTTTATTCGCTTGTGTTTTATATTATATTTGTTGTTCGATTTATAACAAGAAGGGCCGTGTGTTCCGGTCTGGCTTGAATTTCTTCTTTTTTTTTTAATTTTATTATTGAGATATTTATAATGATTTGAAATCGTAATTTATGTGCGCCCTTTGCTCTTCACGAAACGTTTCAGTTGTGAAATTAAAACTGAAGTAAAACATTAAAAATAGCGGAAACTAAAGAAAATGTTGGATTCAAATTCCGAAAGGAAATGCACGAAAAGATTCGATAAAAAAGGTAAAATTAATCTCAAATAAAATGGAGGTAAATTAAATTAAATAAGATAAAGAATATAATTATATAAATAAAAGAGAAATATAAGTAAATAAACATATCGAAATTATAAAACCAAGCTAGTTTTATTTGGAAAATGGTAAAAGTAGAAACATGCGGACGAAACACGAAATTAAAATACGGCAACCGAAAAGAAACGGGAATTATAAATACGAGGGGCGTTCCAAAAGTAATGCCTCCAATTTTTTATTCCTACCGAATGGATCAGAATGGATTGTAAATTGCATTTTTTTATGATGACCGACCTTATTCATTCATAATCTGAAGGTATCATCACTCTCTTGCAGATATTCACAGTGAAACTCTAAGAAAGCAACCCCTGTCATGAACGTGCGTTATAATCAGAGATGCACTATTGGATTTCTCCTTGCAGAAAAAATGAACTGAGCAACATTCACCTGCGCCTGTTGAAGGTTTACGGACCTGGTGCACTTGATGACGACACAATTAGGAGACGGGTTCGTTGATTGCAGAATGGTGACGGAGATCTGAGTTACAAAACGCGTTTCAGACGCTATGTGCAGTCACTACCTCATCTGGGACAAAAGTGCATGGGGAACAATTGTGGTGATTATAGTCATGATCATATTTATTGGAACGGTCAAATAAAAATCATATTTTGTTGATAAAATCTCATAAAAATGGTCAGAATTGAAGGTTAATATGTGGTATCATATGTATTTTGAAATGCTCTTTCCGATGCAACAATTGGATTTCAAAAAAAAAAAAAATTGAATACTAAAGAAATTACAAACAAAATTTCTAAATTACTGTGTTCAAAATTATTGGCATGGCTTATTATTTTCATCTATTACCATGATAATTATTATTTTCATCTATTACCAGTATAATTATTATTTTCATCTATTACCAGTATAATTATTATTTTCATCTATTACCATGATAATTATTATTTTCATCTATTACCAGTATAATTATTATTTTCATCTATTACCAGTATAATTATTATTTTCATCTATTACCAGTATAATTATTATTTTCATCTATTACCAGTATAATTATTATTTTCATCTATTACCAGTATAATTATTATTTTCATCTATTACCAGTATAATTATTATTTTCATCTATTACCAGTATAATTATTATTTTCATCTATTACCATGATAATTATTATTTTCATCTATTACCATTATAATTATTATTTTCATCTATTACCAGTATAATTATTATTTTCATCTATTACCAGTATAATTATTATTTTCATCTATTACCAGTATAATTATTATTTTCATCTATTACCAGTATAATTATTATTTTCATCTATTACCATGATAATTATTATTTTCATCTATTACCATGATAATTATTATTTTCATCTATTACCAGTATAATTATTATTTTCATCTATTACCAGTATAATTATTATTTTCATCTATTAACATGATAATTATTATTTTCATCTATTACCAGTAAAATTATTATTTTCATCTATTACCAGTATAATTATTATTTTCATCTATTACCAGTATAATTATTATTTTCATCTATTACCAGTATAATTATTATTTTCATCTATTACCAGTATAATTATTATTTTCATCTATTACCAGTATAATTATTATTTTCATCTATTACCAGTATAATTATTATTTTCATCTATTACCAGTATAATTATTATTTTCATCTATTACCAGTATAATTATTATTTTCATCTATTACCAGTATAATTATTATTTTCATCTATTACCAGTATAATTATTATTTTTATCTATTACCAGTATAATTATTATTTTCATCTATTACCAGTATAATTATTATTTCCATCTATTACCAGTATAATTATTATTTTCATCTATTACCATGATAATTATTATTTTCATCTATTACCAGTATAATTATTATTTTCATCTATTACCAGTATAATTATTATTTTCATCTATTACCATTATAATTATTATTTTCATCTATTACCAGTATAATTATTATTTTCATCTATTACCATGATAATTATTATTTTCATCTATTACCAGTATAATTATTATTTTCATCTATTACCAGTATAATTATTATTTTCATCTATTACCAGTATAATTATTATTTTCATCTATTACCAGTATAATTATTATTTTCATCTATTACCATTATAATTAGTATTTTCATCTATTACCAGTATAATTATTATTTTCATCTATTACCAGTATAATTATTATTTTCATCTATTACCAGTATAATTATTATTTTCATCTATTACCAGTATAATTATTATTTTCATCTATTACCAGTATAATTATTATTTTCATCTATTACCAGTATAATTATTATTTTCATCTATTACCAGTATAATTATTATTTTCATCTATTACCATTATAATTATTATTTTCATCTATTACCAGTATAATTATTATTTTCATCTATTACCAGTATAATTATTATTTTCATCTATTACCATTATAATTATTATTTTCATCTATTACCAGTATAATTATTATTTTCATCTATTACCAGTATAATTATTATTTTCATCTATTACCAGTATAATTATTATTTTCATCGATTACCATTATAATTATTATTTTCATCTATTACCAGTATAATTATAACCAATTCCATGTTTGACATGGTTTTGTTAACTTTTGTAGCCTTATTATGCTTATTTAATGTTAATTTTTAAAAGATTTCTTTTTCAAATAATTTTTAGGCGGCGTTTGCTTGGAATTAATTTAAATCAAGGATTTTTTTATGGTTACGTCTAAGGAACGCAACGAAGGCCTCAGAAAGTGTGTGATAACGTGTCATTCCAAAGGGGAGAGTTATGATAAGATTTCAAAGAAGCTAAACCTTCCCAAATCAACCGTTCGAGTCATCGTAAAGAAGTTCAAATCACACGGTCAAGTTATGAATTTAGAAGGTCGGGGGAGAAAAAGGCTACTGTCCGCGAGAGCAGAGCGAAAAATAGTTCGATGTGTCAACAAAATCCAAGAATCACTGCTGGGGAGATTGTAGAGGAACAGAGAAGCTCTGGAGTGAACGTGTCTCGACACACAGTTGGTAGAGTTTTGAAGAGAGCTGGTTTGAAAGCATGTCGCCCGAGGAAGACTCCTTTATTGAAACCTGTGTATCTGAAAGCAAGGCTAGAGTTCGCAGAGCGCCATATTGATAAAGATGTTGCCTTCTGGAAACATGTTATATGGTCCGACGAAAAGAAATTTAAGTTAATCGGCCATAATAGTGTTTCTTCTGTTTACAGGAAATCTGGCGAAGCCTTCTTGCCTAAGAACAACATACCAAGCATGACGGAGGCAGTTTAATGTTTTGGGGATGCTTTGCTGCCACTGGACCAGGACGACTTGTTATGGTCACAGGCATTATGAAAAAGGGGGATTATGTTAAAATCCTGAATGAAAGCCTGAAGGACTCTGCTTACGAGCTATCACTCAGTCGACGTTAATGTTTAATGCAAGAAATGGCTTGAGGACAACAATATCAATGTTTTGAAGTGGCCATCCCAAAACTCGGACCCCAATCCCATTGAAAACTTGTGGAGGATTTTAAAATGGAGGGTAATGGAAAGGAAGTCTAAGAATCTCGCTCAGTTAAAGGATTATTGTCAGGAGGAATGGGTTAAATTTACTGCTGAAGAATGCTACAAGTAAGTGGAAAACTATAATAAACGACTACAGCAAGTAATTAAGACTAAAGGCCATAAAATCGATCATTGGAATTACGGTGCCAATAAATTTGAACAAAGAAATTTTGAAATATCGTTTGCAATTTCTTTATTATTCATTTTTTTAAATTCGATTGTTGAGTTGGAAAGAGCAGTTCAAAATATATATTATACTTTGTGATTTCCTTTGATTTAACCTGAAATCTGAAGGATTTTTAAGACACGATGAGGTTTTTATTGGACCATGCCAATAAATATGATCATGACTGTGTATAGAAAAAAGTTGAAACACAAAACATCGCTCGTTTTAATGGTACTCCCGTCTTCGCAGCTTTTCAACTTTTTAGTTTAAAATATAACGAATTACTGATGGAGCGATTCTTATAATATAGACCTGAAATAATTCAGATAGAAAGAAACAACAAAACACAGAGTAATTGTAAGCGAGATAAAGACAAAACGAAGAAATAATATAGACGAATGACGGAGATAGATGAAAAAAGTTTTTTAAAAAAATAAGTTCTATTGTTCGTTTTTTTTTTACGGCATATCAACCTTTTCGGGTTATTTGATGACGCAAGGACGCGTGGCTCAGTAATTAAAGTACGTGTAAAATCAGTTGTAAAAGTAATGTTCTCCTGAACTTTAAAGGTTCAGTCCTCAATGTGGGTGATCAAAAAATATAATTGCAAATTTACTAGGACCTCTATCCAGATATGGCTGATGGAACAAGAGCATGCTACTTCCGTGAAAGAGTTCCGTACGAAATTCGTCCAAATTCCTGAGTTCGACAGAAATATTCCCGAATTTGACAAGATAAACTTGAATAAGATCGGAGGTTATATCCACCGAAACGTTGTGTAAATGACACTCAAGATGTGAACAGTAGTCCGAAAGATTGGCGAGGGTAACCGTAGTCGGATTAATTGAAATAATACGAATAACCAATCCTCATCTCAAAAATTTAAAAACGTTGAATACAGTAATTTAGGAAAAAAATTTTTGTTGTTTTTATATTCTTCATATCTTCAAATATTTATTCATGGTGTTTGGTTTGGTTTGGTTGTTTTGTTTTTATGGTATATCAACCCTTTTTAGGTTATTTAATACCGGATTCAGTCATTTTGGGGAAAAAGTGTTATACTCTTAGTTATATCTTCAAATATTTATTCATGGTATTTTTCTTTGGTTGTTATATATTTGTAGAGAAAAATTGTTGTGTTTATTTTTGATTGAGTAGAACATGATTGAGTTTTGCAAATAAATAGAGATAACATTAATGTTAGATGCATTTTAATACAAGAAGCCAGTATCTTCAAACAGCCTGATCAGGTAACACCACGAAAGAGAAAAAAAGAATGATATACAATAGAATTAAGTAGATATTTCATTGCCGATGTATCTCTACATCCTAGGATGAAGTACTGTTGCCACATCTGGACAGAAGCTGCTTGGTGCACCCTATCCTGCTTTGACAGAGTTCAAAACAGACTTCGGAATCTCTTCTTTTCAACCTCTTTCCCACAGAAGATTTGGTGCGAGTGAGTCTCTGCTGTATCGCAATTTTCATGGCAAGTCTTCGACAGATCTCCTATCTATGGTTCCCTCTCGCCGATCTTTCACAAAAACAATCGTCTAGCCAAAATCACTATCAATAAATTCCCCAAGTCTCTATCGGTGCCTAAACCTAAACGTAGATCCCATAAACAAAGCATCTTTCCTAGAACTGTCCGCCTATGGAACTCTGTTTAACTGGTCTGCATTCCAGCTGACTCATATTATCGTCGTTTCCAAGTCCAACGTAAACAAGTTCTTATTGAACCGTCCTCGAAAATAATTTGAATATATTAAATTCCCACCACAAGCAATTACTACGCTACTGCCCCAATTACTACAATATGCACATAAACCCTTATCCTCGAGTAGCCTGCAGGCCTTGATATTTGGGACGTCCCCTTGTAAAATAAAGAAAACATATAGGAAGTAAAGAGTTATAATTATTGGTAAGCAGAAAATAAGAAAAGGAAAAGAGAAAAAGTAAGGAAACTGAATGAAAGGGGGAGAGTAAGAATAAAAAAACGGAA
This sequence comes from Euprymna scolopes, assembly GCF_053919585.1. Classification (NCBI taxonomy): domain Eukaryota; kingdom Metazoa; phylum Mollusca; class Cephalopoda; order Sepiida; family Sepiolidae; genus Euprymna; species Euprymna scolopes. The sequence goes on along the minus strand of NC_136490.1, from coordinate 28,528,451 downwards.
AGAATGAAACTAATAAAAAAATTAGGGTAGTAATAAAAGAAGGAATGAGAAAGAATGGAGAAAACGAAAAAATATTAAATAAAATGAGAACAAACAAAAATGGAAGCAAAATAAAGTAAAGAAAACAAAAAAAAAAGAAGACAGAAAGAAAATAGAACACATAAACCGTTTTCTTATAATTAAATCACAAAGATTGATCGAAATATCTTTTAAAACGTACATTTTGAAGTTGACAATAAAATTTAAAAATAAAAAAAAACAATTCAATAAAATAGTTTTAAACAAAAATGGTTATTTTATATTATATTTTATATTAAAATCTTGATAAACAAAACAAATTTTATCGACAAACAAAGATAGTTGCAAGAGCAAGATGGAAATAATTTATTGGTAAAATTTGAAAAAACAAATCTATTGAACGCGGGAAAATAAGGAAATGAAGAAAAAATGGTTGAAAATAAATCAGAAGTGGAAGGAAAATGGCGGAAAACTGTGTGGTGAAATGGCAGTGAGAAAGTAATGAGGGATTTAAGAAAATGAAAATAAAATAGAAAAATAATGAAAGTGAATGTGGAAGGTATAAATAATAATAATAATAATAATAATAATAATAATAATAATAATAACAACAATAATAATAATAATAATAACAGCAACAAAAACAACAAAAATAATAATAACAGCAAAACAACAACAACAACAATAATAATAACAGCAACAAAACAACAACAATAATAATAATAACAATAATAATAACAGCAACAAAAACAACAACAATAATAATAACAGTAATAAAAACAACAATAATAATAACAATAATAATAATAACAGTAACAACAACAATAATAATAATAACAGCAACAACAATAATAATAATGATAATAACAGTAACAACAACAATAATAATAACAACAACAACAACAAAAACAACAATAATAATAACAGCAACAACAATAACAATAATAATAACAGCAACAACAACAACAATAATAATAACAGCAACAACAGCAGTAACAACAATAATAATAATAACAGCAACACCAACAATTACAATAATAATAATAATAACAGCAACAACAACAACAACAATAAGAATGATACTAACAACAGCAACAATAAAAACAATAATAATAATAGCAACAACAACAACAATAATAATAGCAACAACAATAACAATCATAATAATAATAACAGCAACAACAACAACAATAATAATAACAGCAACAACAACAACAATAATAATAACAGCAACAACAACAACAACAATAATAATAATAATAATAATAACAGCAACAACAACAACAATAATAACAGCAACAACAACAACAATAATAATAACAACAAAAAAACGACAACAACAACAACAATAATAATAATAATAAGAAGAAGAAGAAGAAGAAGAAGAAGAAGAAGAAGAAGACGCTAGAGAAGGAGCTACAGAAGAAGAAGAAGAAGAAGAAGAAGAAGAGGAAGTTACAGAAGAAGACGTAGTTACAGAAGAAGAAGAAAAGAGTAGGAAGAAGAAGTTACAGAAGAAGAAGAAGTTACAGAAGAAGAAGAAGAAGAAGAAGAAGAAGTTACAGAAGAAGAAGAAGAAGTTACAGAAGAAGTAGAAGAAGAAGAAAAAGAAGAAGAAAAGAAGTGGGAGACGAAAATGATGAGAGATACGAAGATTATGAGGAAGTTGAAAAAGGGGAATAAGAAAAGGAAGAAGAAGAGGAAGTAAAAATAGAAACGGAAGATGAAGCAGAAGAATAAAAGAAGAGAGAGGCAGAGTGTGGGTAGGGAATTAAAAGAAAAGACTAAGCAATGAATGAAGAATGGAATGAAGGGCAGCAGAAGAACGGTAAGCGAAAGGGTGATGAAGATGAGGAAGATGAAAAACATAAGGGGGAGGGGGTGTGACGGAAGGGGAAAAGAAGGTTGACAACGTGTAAATCGAAGAAAAAGAATAAGAAAAAGAATAAGGAAAATAATAAGAAAATAATATAAAAAATGAGAAAAAGAATGAAAAAGAATAAGAAAAAGAATGAAAAAAAGAATGAGAAAGAGAATAAGAAAAAGAATAAGAAAAATAATAAGAAAAATAATAAGAAAATAATATAAAAAATGAGAAAAAGAATGAAAAAGAATGAAAAAGAATGAAAAAAGAATGAGAAAAAGAATGAAAAAAGAATGAAAAAGAGAATAAGAAAAAGAATAAGAAAAAGAATAAGAAAAATAATAAGAAAATAATATAAAAAATGAGAAAAAGAATGAAAAAGAATGAAAAAGAATGAAAAAAGAATGAGAAAAAGAATGAAAAAAGAATGAGAAAGAGAATAAGAAAAAGAATGAGAAAAATGAATAAGAAAAAGAAAAAGAATATGAAAAAGAATAAGAAGAATGACCTGAAGAAGGAGAAGAGTGAAGGTAACGAAGAGAAAGTATGATCGGAGGCAAAAGCGATGGGGATGAAGATGGATTCGACTTCTGTAGTCATAACAAAAAAGCTTTGTGCAATTTGTCGAGATCCTTTTGAGAAGCGTTGATCGAAATGAGATTCTCAACCGCCAACTTCCGTCGTCGTCGTCACACAAACCACCTGCCCCACTCAGCCCCGCGTCGTTCCCCTACTTTTAGGCGTCAAAAGAGACAATAAGAGACCGATATTTGAAATCTCAAATCAGAAATTGCTTTTTTACTTTTGGTTGATATTAATTCTTCTCTTCTTTCATTTAATTGAATAAAAAAAAAAAACTCAGTGGAAATAAAACCGAACAAAATGACAAAAACAAATACAAAATCAAAAAAATCAAACCGTCGGACGCAATTTTTAGCCAATCTAAGACCAATGTGGAGTTTTTTTTTTATTTCTGTATTGTTTATATTTGCAAATAACTAATCATCATCATCATCATCATCATCATCATCATCATCATCATCATCATCGTTGTTGTCTTCAATCGTAGTCATTATCGTCATCGTTTTCGTCATCATTATTATTATTATTAGATCACTATTATCATCGCGCCGTTATTATCGCCATAACCATCAGTAGCAAAAAATATTAGTACATCATCATCATCATCATCATCATCATTAATCAAAATCGTTTTCATCAGCATCTTCGTTCTCATCATCGCCTTTATCATAATAGTCGTCTCATTATCATCATTATTCTCAAAATCGTCCTTTTATCATCATCATCATTGTTTTTAAGTACTATTTAACATCATCATCGTCATCATTATCATCAATATTAATTATCACCACGATCATCATCATCGTCGTCGTTATTATCAAAATCGAATTTATCACCACCACCACCACCACTACTACCACCATCATCACCACCATCGTTATTATAGTCGTCATCGTCGTCATTGATGTTTAAGTACTTTTTAACATCAGTCCACATTTCTAAAAAGAGGTCTGCGATTTATCAATGACTTCACCACGATTTGTTACATATAACTTAGCAGTTATCAGATATATTTATTTGAGTATAACATGAAAGTTTACTTTAGTTTTGCCGCCCTTTTCACGTTCCCGGAAAGCAGGTCTCTGATTGGTTGGTTTAGGCACGTGACGTGATAGTACGATTTGAATTAAAGATTTTCCCCTGTAAATTTAATAGACTATAGTAGATAGGCGGTATTCTCTCTCTTAAAGATAACCAGAAATATAAGCAAAATATATACTGTTCAAGTGACAACAATTATGTTACAGTTACTTTTTGAAAAGAAAAAACTGAAAACTACATGCGGATCTTTCTTCAATTGTGCATACAACAGATTGGCCCGTTTGCAACAATTCAAGCTAATAACAATTGAGAATTATGTCCTTCACATAGAACATTACATAATGAGTACTTTGTAAGACAAGAATAGGAAGACATCCAGAAAGAGACCACATATCCGAGTGGGTGAGTGAGCTGACACGCACATTAACTAGTGCAAGTATTAACGGTTATGTTATGATACAAGTAAATGTCTAGACAAAATCAACCGAAATAGGAAGCAATTATCATAAGAACAGCAGTGATAATATAATAAGGAAGAGGTGACGTCATATATACCAAGGGGAGATAATTCTGGGAGACAAAGGAACGACAAAAAAAAAAACAAGCGGATTAACAAACGTGTAACCTGTCTGTCCATGGTATTCTCACACCTAAGCAATCACACCTAAGCAATCACAACTGAGCAATCACACCTGAGCAATCACAACTAAGCAATCACACCTAAGTAATCACACCTAAGTAATCCCACCTAAACAATCACACCTAAGCAATCACACCTAAGTAATCCCACCTAAACAATCACACCTAAGCAATCACACCTAAGCAAGCACAGCTTGAGATACTCAATCAAATAGTGAAATTAATGCAGTGAGACTCAATAAAACTATCGTTTCCTTAACCTGATTTTTGCTGGATTATTAATTGCTTGTTTTAATACATTATACGAAAAGTATTTTGGCAATACGTATTTTTGGATTCTGAAGACTAATTTTTTAATTCTGAAAGTTATTTTCACAACATTTCAGTTGATGTAACTTCGTACCTTCTTCAGGCGTCGCTTGTCGAACACGGAAATCTTTCTATCCAACTCTGAAATTTACATGGCATTTCAAAAGTATCATTTATTTACTCTATGCTCTTATTTCTAAGTAATTCAACATTGAATTTTGAGTGTCGCCCGCACTGAGACTTGAACTTTCAACCGAAAGAGTGTAAGTTTACATCTGAACTTTACTAAGTTAATTATCCACTACGCTACCAGTTCTTGTATAGTGAAAATAGTATTCGAGACGAGAACAGTAGTCAGAACATTCCAAATAATACGAAATATCAATCCTCATCTCAAAACTTCAAAAACGTAATATCTTGACGCTAATCGATCCTCGCCGTTCGTTTCAACAATAAATGGGCACTAACAGTCGATCGAAAGCTATAGAATAATTAATGGAAAAAATAACGGGGCATATACGGATCTTATTATACGTGAGAGGACATGCAAGCCTGTCAGCATTATATTGGCGGGAACAGTTATAACAACAAAATGAAGCGATTATACAGAAACATGTTCTCATGATTTTTTTTTATCCCCAGGCCTCCAAAATCAACAGATTAGACCATTCCTGTAATGACATGGTCCATATTTAATGAGGTATAATGCTAGTTCTGTGCAGTTCTGAGTGGTCCAACCTCCCAGGCTTTGCCGTCTCTCTTTGAGAAGAGGTTAGTTTATTGCTAATCGCCTTGAGCGCCTTTACCTAGGTAGGCTGACAGAGCTGCCCTGGAACTGTTTGCAGGTCAATGCCCCTCTCAGGGGCGCTGATATCTCAATCCCACTTTCTGACCCTGATGTCACGTTTCTTGCAGTGGAAGAGAACAAAATACCAATTTCTCGGGAAGCATGTACAACCAGAAATGGAAACGATGACAATTTTCACTTAAATTATAATTTATACATTAAACCATGGGGTTAAGGAGAAAACGGCCCAATCTCACCGGAAGTTGCATTATTTTGGAGTTACCCAAAATTCTGGCTAAATGGTTGCAACTCGAAATTTATTTCATGTAATGTTTTCATAGCCAATAAGTTTCCTTATGGCGTAAGTTAACTCTCATGTCATTCCATACCAATCCTGTCGTCTAACCCATCTGCTGCTACAAGATCAGTATGTCTGTAGATATTAACTTCTTGACTTTAAATGCACCAAACTTTAATATTATTGTTTAAACACCATCCTATTGCAAAAGGCAATCAGGTGTTGCAAAGTCAAAACCAGCAACAAATTTTCTTCTAAAAAATCAACTAAACCAAACAGTATGAATAAATATTTGAAGATATAAAGAACTTGAAGCATAACATTTTTTTTTACAAAATTACTAAATTCACATTAAATAACTCGAAATAGGTTGATATGACGTGAAGCAAGACAACCAAACGAAACCTAACCAAACTTAATGAATAAATTATTAAAGATGTACGAACTCGAAACATTTCCAAAACTATTGGGTTCGGCATTAAATAATAAGAAAACTGTTGATATACCGTAAAAAAAAATCACGAAACGACAAATCGTCTAGCCTAGTTCACATGATAACTATATCTACACTTCATCCCAAAATTATTCTACCGCAAAAAAAAAATGCAACGAATAAATAACAAGAATAAAAGGATTCCCCATTGAAATATTCTTCTCCATTTTTGTCCCCCACCCCACCATAATCCGTGTGTAACGCTGCAGAAACGAACAAACAAATAATAAACACATCTGACCCGGCTTTTCTTGGATGTCTTCAAGTCCAACATAAACAAATTCCTGATTAATCGCCCCCTTAAGTAAGACATTTTATCAAATCTCACATACTAACTATCACTACGATACTATCCCACTGATTATTGTACACGCAATAACCCTTATCCCCAAGTGGCTTCCGGGCCTTGAATAGTGGTGATCTCCACGTAAAAAAAAGTCATTTATTACCTTTTTTATTTCTCGCCGTCTTGACACCAGTTAAAAAGTCTCTCGGTGACACTGCGGAGCCGCATGTCCATCTCCCCTGATGGTGTTTTTCTTTCTGCTCCACGACACGCCGGACATAGACAGCTATTTTTCGTCTTTGACTTTACACGTCTATCTCTTTCAACCGCAATTTTTTCTTCTCACGACCACGTGGTGTCCTTTTTTATTATTATTCTTGTCGCACCAGCTCGAGCACACTTCCTTTTTTTTACATGGGAGTCAACACTTATCAAGGCCAGAAGGCCACTCAGGGATAAGGGTTATTGCGTGTACAGTAATCAATGAGATAGTATTGTAGCAATCATTAGTATTGGGGGTTTTGATAGAGTGTCTTACTTAAGGGAGCGGTTTGTCTGGAGTTTGTTTATGTTGGACATATGTTCATGAAGACATCCAAGTTGTAGTCAGGTGGGAAACAGGCAAATATATATATATATATATATGCCTCTGGAAATATTTTTATTCACTTATATATTCCTTTAATATATACCAATCCTTATTGAAGAAGCTCAATGAAATTACAGAGCATATAATGAATAAATGACAAAAGTTTATATTCCAAATTTTAGAGGTTGACCATCTTACAAGTTCTTCCTTCATTTCCAAGTTCAAAATGGCGTAATGTAAGCAAATAATAAGATAATTGCAGTTTCTGCTCGAATTTTCGGATTTTTAATCATGCTCAAGCGCATTTTATTTCCTTTTGATAGATTGATAGTTGCTATTTCTTCTGATGAGTTAACGGCAAAATCGGTTTATTGATTGATACAATAATTAAGTGAATGATTTTGTGCTACGAAACAGATAAAAGTGTAAATGTTAACTAAATTAAAGGAACAAATTGTAATATGGCTAACATCATGAAATTTGGAATAAAAAATTTTGTCAATTATTTATTATATATATGTGTGTGCGTGTGTGTGGGGGCATATATAGCTTATGTGTTTATGTGCAATTAACGGCTTTGTATAGTAATGACATATGAGTATTAGCATTAAGTTTTCTTTTAGATTACTCAATAGTGCAATATAAAACTATACATATTTTGCATAAGGATAACAAATTAAAAAGAATATACACAAGTATTTATTAATTTTCAAAATGTTCTCTTTTATAGGAACCACATTACATACAAGTTTACTACCAATAAAATACAAACATTTTGAATATGAGAAAATACTTATGTCTTACCTTTTTAACGGTGTATCTTTAAAATGTGTGTATATATATATATATATATATATATATATATACTAGCAAAAGTACTCGTCGTTGACTGGGTTCAAAAACAGCCTACAGAAAATGGACTCTGATTTATGAAAATATGATAGGAAGGGTTGTAAAGAGATAGCATCGAATTTGGGGGTATCAAAACAAAAGCAAAATATGATGAAATTAAAAATAAAGTAGATACACCTTATAATTTATTATACCATACCTGTTCAAATTGAAACACTTATCACAATATTCTGTGGATCTACATTAAAAAAAAAAAACTTGTTAAACGTTGTGACATATTTACATTCTTTGGAGGACAGGCGCCAAAGAACTCCCTATAATTTTATTATACCATATTTCTTCAAACTGAAACATAATTATCAAAGTATACTTACGCAGATAGATATGAAAACTCTTTATTAAAGTCTGTGCCTATTTCCATTCTATGGAGGCCAGGCGCGAACGCAGACCCCACAATCATAATTGACGAAAAATCTCGAGGATCTGGGTCAAGTTATGCAAGAGTACCAAAAAATATATGAGGTTTTTCATTGTACAGGTCTGCCGATAAAAAGGCCACTTCTTCATTGTTGTAGTGAAATCGGCTAGCTGAAAAGTTAATATTTAATTTAAAAATATAAACAAACAAACATGATAACTGCTAACATTGTTTGTCAATCACAACAATAACCAATGTAATATACCTAATTTCGCGTCATAATTATTTCGATCTTCAATGATTACATTAAAAAATGATTGCGGCTATGTTTGTTTGGTCACGTGACATGTGACGTAAACACAAGGGAAATAGCTAAAAATTCTAATTTCTTCAAAAACTATTTCATTTAATCATTAATTTCTCCCTCATCGTTTTTCGCAAGTTTTGGCTATTTTCATTACTGTAACATGACAATTCAGTATTTCGATTTGTGAATTAGCAACATTAAAAAACACCAAAATGTTTTGTGCATATTCTCATTAATTATATTTGAAAGCAATATATTATATTTTCTTGGAATAAAACAAAAACAACAGTTTACCAAACTATTTCTTTTCTTTGAAAATTTATCCTACAACATTTTTACATTCTTTTCATCTTTCTTTCTTTATTCTGAATTATCATTGGTCTCCCATTTAATTTGTTGGCTTATTTTTTAAACAGTTTTCCTTTCAATTTTTCCATCGGTTTATCTTTGATAAAACACTATACTTACATCCAAAACAAAAATCGGCTAAATTTATTTTACTTTTCGAGATTTTCAAGTGCGTGTCCTCATACGTGTCTATATTAAAATTTAACCCTTATGTTTTCCCTGCTGTCCATCGTTAAGAAGAACATGCAGTGAACGTACATTGTATGATTTAAACGGATATACCATTTAAATTTAAAATATTGCGCTTCAAAATTCGCTTGGCGTTTGCAATAACCATTAACACGGTTCAGGGACAATTTTTACAGTTGTGTGACTTACATCTACACCATAATGTCTTCTCACATGGACAAGTATATGGTATGTATACTACAGTCGGAAAATCAGACAATCTCTACATCTGCACAGAAAAAAGGACACCTCAAAGTATTGCGTATCCAAAAATATTGAGAACATAAACATAAGACATATATTTTGTCTTTTTCGTGTTTGTGTTCCATTTAAACAAACTGAGCCACAGCAACGCATGGCCGGGTACAGCTAATGCGTATACATATACATACATATATATATATATATATATATATATATATATATATATATATATATTACGTTACACCGGCCAAGGTTACACCGGTGTAACGTAAAATATTCCCTGAAAAATTCATCTTTATGTTTAAGAAAAAAAAGATTATTTTCAAGATAGAATTTTTTCGATTTTCGATAATAATCAGATTAATTTCTGTACAAAACATAAGTATACCGTCAGCAATAGAATTAAACTTTGTGTGAAATTTGCAAAAAATAGGATTAGCGGTTTCAGAATCTATAAAAAATGAATCTTGCACACACACACATACAAAGTGACTTTTATATAATAGTAGAAATAGAGACAGAGATTTCTGTATTGCATTTTTTCTTTCTCAAAAATGTTTATTGTATTTCTGCCGGATACAAAAAAAAAAAAAAAAACGAACCGGTTATAACTGATGTAGCTTAGCCTTGGGCGAGTTATGGTGGCTTCCCTCGAAACGTCCAGTTTACAAGGAATATCAAATTCCCCAAAGGAGTACTTCGACTGTTATATCAGGAATTTAACTGTGAATTCGATTTTTTTTTTTTTTTTTTTCAGTTTTTGAGTCACTGGTTTATTTGGATTTTTATGGTTTTAAAAGGCAATTCACTTTATTGAAACCATGGCATTCCACTGAAAGATGTAACCTATAGTTTAAAATAAATAGTTCATATATATATATATATATATATATATATATATATATATATATATATATATAGTGTTAGTTTATCTCTTTGTGAGTCTGTCTATATGAATCATTCAAATACGCACCTTTGCGTCTCGCCACGTTTGTATTTAATTATTTCTCGTTGTGTTTGCCTCAACCGGAAATCTATATTCTGTCATACACAGAAATGAAATTCTTGCTCGTCCAAAGCAAGTCAGTTTTCTTATTTCGGATTTCGACATTTTACTGACACCCACGTCTTCTGAGAAGAAAGAAAAGCTGTTGCAGATTTTGTGAATTAAATTTTGATTTAATTCGCTTATCTTTATATTTTATTCGACATTCGCTCTTTTGTCGCGTGTTTTTAAAATTCTATTCGAGAGAATATCTTTATCAGGCTTTATATTTTAACTGAATCTCCCCTTAGTTCTTCCGTTTTTACTTTATTTATTCTCTCTTTAGATTTGCATTTCATTCTTTTCTTTTCTTCAAAGAAAAAAAAAAAATTTTTTTTCTAGTATTTATTTTTTTCTTTATTACTTTTGAATCTTTTTTTTTTTTTCGATTTCCATACTTACCTTTATCTTCGCTCCCCCAAATTAGATTATTTCTGCAATGAACTGGACTCTGTTGGTTGCGGTGTAATGCTGCTTCTGTGTAGTTCTAGGAGGTCCACCCCTCAGGATATATATTCTCTCTGCGAGAAGAGATTAGTTTGTTACTGATCGGCTGGGGTGCCCTTACCGTAGCATGCCGACGGAGCTGCCCAGGCACTTCTTGCAGACCAGAGTGTTCCTCCTTGGGGGCGTTGATTTCTCAATCCCACTTTTTGACACTGGTGTCACAATTCTTACAGTGGGGGGGGGAGAACTAAATACCAGATACTTTCTAATTAATTAATGGGACGCTCTGAAACAATATACATTGTATTTAACAGGAAGACCGGTTTATCTCTCCAACACTATATATTATAATTAAATTAATATATTATACTTAAAATTAATAAGCCATCATTGTACGACTAGAGCTAACGATTTAACAATATTTGAACGTTGCTTATTCAGAAAAAAAAATTTGCATATTTTCATCAAAAACACTTTTATTTTTACTACGGGTGTGAGTAGTGCGTAAATGAATTTTTTAAAAATCAAGAATAAAATATAAAGTCAAAACAATCGAAAATAAATACCAGGAAGTTAGCACTCAACGTTATGTATGGAAAAGATATTCGTGTAAAACATTTG